>NW_027204828.1:0-20084 GCF_024711535.1 Dipodomys merriami
CGTTGTTGTAATGGGTCTAGCTCTAACCCTGTTTAAACAATTTGTTTTTTCCCTTCCTCTCCACAAATTATATCAACATCAAATACAGTGAAAGCAGCGCTTATAAAGCATTGTTGCCTCCTCCTTTGTTTCCCCTTCCCATCCCTTCCCCTCTCCACCTCCCCATCCCCCCCCAATCCCACCACCACCACCACCACCACCACCACCTCCATTTGATAGGAAATTAAAAGAATTGGAAAAAATTATATTAAGTGAAGTAAGCCAGGCCCAACGAAACATAGGTCCTATGTTTTTCTTATTTGCAGTAACTAGTATATGTCTGAGACAAACAGAAACTCTTTAACAAATTGATGTTAGGCAAAATAAACCCCAACATAAGGATTCATTTGGGTTTTTTTTTTCTTTCTTACGATTGTTTCCATCATATTTATAAGATGCTTTCTTTGTTGCTGTGTATGTACCTCCCCCATGGTATAACCCCTGCTTTCACTGTATTTTACTTAGACATGTTTTTCCTTTAGTTTTTGAAAAGAAAAAATCAAACTTTTTAATTAAGTATAAAACAAATCAATTTGTACAATGTCTTTTGGTCTTTGTCACTGTCTTTGTCTTTGTCATATCAACTCTTCTGGTCTTTGTCACATCAACTCCTCTCATTTGTATCTACCACAGGTATTCCCTGACTTTAATAGTTCCATTTTCACATATGTACATTGAATATTAGGTTGTATTTGCCCAACCATATTCTTCTTTTTCCTTTGCACCTTTCCACATCCCCTTAAAACGCCCCAAGAAGATATGCTTCTGGTGCTCATTTTTTATATAGTCTGTTAATATTTCAGAAAGGTTAGATTGATATGTACTATAATTTATTCAGATTGATCATGTATATATGTAAGTGAATATATGTGGGCTCCATAACTTTATAATATTTCATGAGCATAATTTTTATCTAATATTACATATGAGAGAACACATACCTACTTTTACTTTCTTTTTTCCTGACAATTGTGGGGCCTGAACTTTGGGCCTGGGCACTGTCTCTCAGCTCTTCAGCTCAAGTCTACCACTCTACCACTTGAGCCATGGCACCATTTCCAGATCTTTCTGCTGAGCAATGGAATCCAGGGTCGCATGCTTGCAAAGCAAGCACTCTACCACTGAGCCACCTTTCCAGCCCCCTACTTTCACTTTCTGAGCCTGACTTTCTTCATTCAATATATCTTACACAGGAGCATATGTATATGTGTAGTAATACAGGGCTATAAACTCAGGGACTCATGTACTACTCCTTTCAAAGCTACCAATCAACAACTTGAACCACACATTAATTCCTGTTTAATTCTTGTTGATTCAGAATGTTTTCTGATTACTTGCACACTTTGCTGAACATATCTTTACACTTTCAAGTCATTTCCTGATTTTTTAAAGAAAATTAGTAAGGGTAAAACTTTTAAAAAATCCCTCTTGTCATATCTAACTTTTCTCTTTTCAAACCAAAGGGACTATCCTATTCCATTATATTTGAGTACTTACTCTTTGATATCACAAAATTTGATAGGTTCATAAATCCAATCTCCTCCTATCATACTCTCCTAACAGCTGAAATGGCCCTAAATTTGATATTTTTACTATCGCCTACCCTTCCTATTCTTATCTGTGAACCTGTAAAGGTTCAGAAATGTAACAATCTGGGCAGATATTCTTCCTGATGGTCCTGTAAGTGCTGCTATGGACTTTTTTCCCTCATATGATTGTGGTTTGGAATATTATAATTTCCCAAGAAGCAAATGAAGGGATCTTTAAATGCTGTTGAAATTCCATATTGAACATTATATATATATATATATATATATATATATATATATATATATATATATATATATATATATAATCCCAGAGTCAAGTTATGTAAAAGATTAGGATATTTGTTGTTCTCTTTAATAGCAACTACCACAAAAAACACACTAGTAGTTCATGAATGTCAACCTGAATAATGAACATAGAATTTCAAGACGAGTATTTCAAACTTAGGATGTTGAAGTATAAAATGCTTAATTTCTTGCCCATATATATGTTAAAATCTTACCCTAAATTGGGATCTAATGTGAATATAGTTTCATGTGTGAAAGACATGAAGGAAATTTGTCATGAATGAAATTTAAAAAGTTAGTTAAGGCCCAAGATAGTTTGCTTTATCTCTACTACCACATAAACCACAGCAATCATTTTCCATTAAATGTGGGGCTGGCTTTCATGAGACAACAAATATTCTATTGTTTTCATCTTTGGTAACTATCTCCACATATGAGAAAAGTTTTATTTCAGCCCACCTAGTTTGTGTAATGTGGTTATATTGCAGGTCAGAGTAACTAACAAATCTTCCATGTAAGAATGTTTTTCAGAAGCTAAGTGTCATTTAAGGAAGATTCTATAGCAAGTTATGTTCACAGACCCAACAGAGTAAAAAAAAACACTTGATGCAATATCAAGCAAAACAAGACCTTAACCATCAGGTGATGGAATTTTATTTCTTATTCATATAACAATAGTAAAGGGAGTCATCCAACTCCAAGATGCTTATTATGGAGAGAGTAACCTCCAACATGGGGATGAGAATGTCAGCAAGCTTTACATTGAAATCCAATTTCCAAGGCCACCGTGGCACAATGCAGTAATCACTTCCCAATATATTTAGGTTGAGATATTGGAAAGAATGACTATAAAAAAGTAAAGAGGATCAAAGTACTTTTCATTCTCTTTTGTCATGTTTATGTGTATAAAGTTATTCGTGTGTGCACATTCTAAAGAAATTAATGCAATGAAACCTTTCAAGTTAACAATTGAGGCAATATTAAAATATAAGTAATTCAAGAATTACTTACAGAATCCATAGAAGTTCAGGAAAATGGCAATTAAAGTTTCATACACAGTATAACCAAGCAATAGGGCAGATAATCAAGATACAGAAGAAAGGTGAGTAACATGTTAAGAGTTACTAAATAATTCTCAGTCTTAAATATCAATTTTATTGGACTTGACCCTACAATTAAATGACATAGATTGAGAAATTGGATCAAAATATAAAACACATCCACCTGCTGTCCCAACCAAAAAAATTATCAAATAGAAAGCAAACCCACAAAATATAGGGTGGAGTAGCAATCCTAATATCAGATGAAATAGACATCAAATTAAATTAATGAGAATAAACACAGCAGGACATTACATACTAATAAAGGGAACTCTTTCTCAGAGTGATATACCAATTCTAAATATCTATGTACCAAATGCTGGAGTACCCAATTTTATTAAACAATGCATCTTAATCTAACAATGCATATAGATCTAAACACATTGATAATTGGTAACATCAACACAACATTGTCATCTCTGGATCATCCAGGAAAAGCTCTGCAAAGAAAACTCATAAATATATGATTGTATGGACCACCTAGTTTTTCCAGATATCTAGTGAATATTTAAACAGGAGCATCAGAATATAAATTCCTCTCAACAACTCAATGAACACTCTAGCAAGTAGATCATATTTTAAGTCGCAAAACAAATCTTGCAAATTAAAAAAATATGATATTATTCCCCTGCATCCTGACATATCAAAATGGAATAAAATTACAGCTCAACACATAATGCTATGACAGAAAATTCTGTAAAGTGTGGATAATGAATAATATATCACAGAATGAAGAGATTAGAATGGGAATTCAAATATTTATTAAACAACATACATGAACCCATAAAATACATATCCTCTAGGACTCAATGAAGACAGTACTCAGAGGAATATTTATAACTCTGTGCTTACAAAAACAAGTTGGGGAAATCTCAAATCAGTAGTTTAATGATGAAAATCAAGGTTCTTGAAGAACAGGAATAAACCAAAAGCCAAAGTAAAAGGTTGAAACACTAAAAATTAAATCAAATAAAGTAGAGAAAAAAATACCATAAAACATTAACAAATATTGGTTCTTTTAAGAAAATTAATAAAACTGGCATACTCTTAGCAAATCTGATCCCCAAAAGAAGAGTATGTACACACATAAAGAAAATTAGAGGCAAAAATGGGAAAATCAAGAGAGATACAATCAAGCTTTAGAACATTAGAAGGGAATAATTTGTAAACATTTATCATGACAAATTGGAGAATCGGGAGGAATGGTGAAATTTCCAGAGAATGTTGATATATTCCAACTAACAAAATAGATTGGAACCAAGACAATAGACCCATAACAAGTAATGAAATTGAACTGGCAATAAAAGACCTCCCATCCAAGGAATGCCCAGAACCTGATGAATATATAGCTGAATTCTATAAGGCCTTCAAAGAGAACTCACTCCATTATTTCTTAAAAATCTTCAATGAAACAGAAAGGGAAAGATCACTACCAAAGTTCTTTTTTGAAACCAGCAAAACACTCATCCAAAAACCACATACACTCATCATGAAAGAGATCTGTAGACCCATTTCTTGGAGTAACATCAATGCAAAACTTCTAAATAAAATTCCAGCCAACCTAATTTAACAACTATCCAAAGAAGTTGTATTCTATGATCGAATTAGATTCAACACATCAACAGAAACAAGGACAGCAACTACAAAATCATATAAACAAAGTATTTGACAAGATTCAACACCTCTTTATGACAAATGCTCTGGGAGAAGCTTAGAAGCCATGGACCATTCCGAAATATAACCAATGCCACATATAACAAAATTATAGACCTCATTGTATTTTATGTAAAGTTAAAAACAATTCCTCTAAAATTAAGAACAAGCAAAAATGCCCACTCTCTCCATTCCTCTTCAATAGGGTAGTGGAATTCTTAGCAAGATCAAAAAAGACAGAGAAACTAGAAAGGGGACACAAATAGGGAAAGGAGAAGTAAAGCTATCCTTCTTTGCAGATGACATGATCCTGTATTTAAAGATGGCTATAAATTCTTACCACAAATTATTTGAACTGATGAAGAACTTTGGAAGAGTAGCAGGATTTAAATCAACCCACAAAAATGAATACTTTTGTGCTGTATGAACAATGTGAAACTCAAGACTGAAATCGGGAATTCAAATCGATTTACTATAGCCACAAAAGAATTTAAGATACCTAGGAATTAAATTAACAAAAGATGTACACAATATTTAAAGAAAAATTTAAAAATATGAAAAACTGCAGCAACTATAAGGTAATTGAATAACCTTCCATGGTCTTGATTGGGAAGGATTATCATCGTGAAAATGGTAGTAGTGCCTCAAGCTATCTACAAATTCAATGCAATACTAAGAAAAATCTTAAAAAACATTCTTCAATGATATAGAAGAAGCAATCTGAAAATTCTTGTAGAATAGTCAAAGACCAGAACAACAAAAACAGTCCTCAGCATGAAGACTGGTACTAGAAAAATATCAATACCCAACTTCAAACTCTGTGATAAAGTCATAGTAATAAACAGTTTGATAATAGTACAAGAATAGGGCAGAAAGCAGGGCAACAGCAGCTCATGCCTGTAATCCTAGCTACAGAGGAGGCTGAGATCTGAGGATCACGGTTCAAATCCAGCCCAGTCAGGAAAGTATGTGAGACTCTTATCTCCAGTAAACCACTAGAATACTGGAAGTGGCACTGTGGCTCAAGGGGTAGAGTGCTCGCCTTGAGCTGAAGAGCACTGGAACAGCACCCAGGCAAAGAGTTCAAGCCCCACAACTGCCAAAAAAAAGTACAGAGGTGAGGACCAATGGAATAGAAGACCATGAAATGAACCCACATACTTATAGCCACATAATATATCAGGAGAGAAAAAAAATAGGATAGAAGGAAGGCAGTATCTTCAACAAGTTGTTGAGAGAGAATTGTGTAAACATGTGCTGAAAACTTCAAAGAGATTAGAACAGAAATTATAGAGCCTTATATATCACCCTTCACCTAAATCAATTACACAAGAAACTAAGACCTGAGTGTAAGACCTGATACCCTGAAGAGGTGGGGAAACACCAAAGATCCTTGAAACAATTCAAAATGTCTGAAGTCAATATGCAGAATCACAACAAATCAAAGAAAGTCTGGATGCATGGGATTGCCTCAAAATGAAGAGTTTCTGCAATGCAAATGGCATAGCTAGCAAGATAAATTGAAAGCCCACAGATTGGGGGAAGATCTTTATTAAGTATGCATCAGATAAAGGCCTCATATCTAAAATATACTACTGGCGTATAAGATAAGGACTATATATATATATATATATATATATATATATATATATATACACATATATGTGTGTGTGTGTGTGTGTGTGTGTGTGTGTGTGTGTGTGTGTGTGTGTGTGTATAATAGGAGGTAAGGGAGTATCTGAAGCCTTTTAGTACAGAATTGGTGACACTGACTCAAATTGTTTGAAATAGCAGCCATCCCATCATAATCTGAAGTGACTTCTGGGATTAAGAAGATAGTTGAGTAAAGTGTAGTGCTTATAGCCCTAGAAAGAGAAGCTATATATGGAAGGAAACCAAATTCATTTCCTACTAGTAGATAGAAATGTACTGAACCATAGATGAAAGTACAAGTATGAAACTGAGCTTTTTACTGGTGCATAAGGATGGGTTGTCATGGTAGAGAATAAAAAGAACACTCATCTGTGCACCTAAACTTCCCTCAGGCATTGCCTATCCTGAGAACAAAACAGCAAATGGAAATAGATTAATGAGTTACTTAGGGCTTGTTCTCTTCACGCCTTGGAAACATCGCCTGTTACTGCGATCTTTGTCTAAAGTGTAGAGGGCCAAAACACCAGCAACATCCATGTGTGCTCAGTACTTCATTGTAGAAAAGCACATAATGCCAGCCAAGGACTAACAAAGAGTGGAACCTGGAGGAAAAGGAATGTGAAAGTCGAAAGGTACATCCCTGAAGTATCTGCTAAGCTGAAATCCTGGTTCAAACTGAGGCCCACAGTTTTAGGTATACACACACACACACACACACACACATATGTGTGTGTATATATAGATATCTTTGCACATGTGCACATGAGTCCTTTTATTCACAAACATGTATAGTATAGTCCATCTTTCATGGGAAACTCTTGTGAATCCCCAGGAAGAATGTATTAAATTCTTCCCTGGAGCTCTGCGTCTGTGGCCTTGCATCCAGAAGAAAAACATAGGTTGGAAAGCACACTTGCAGGTTCTCCTTATTCATCTCGGGTGCTACAGTTTCTTCCAAGACCACAGACAGTGAGTCCCTAGTGTTGAAGTTAACTTTGATATGTTTACTCCAATATCTGTGTCTATTTGCCGAAAAGTCATTCAGAATGATGCAATTGAATTGCATCAGAGGATCCCATGTCAGGTGCATGGTGAAATGGACAGAAAAAAAATGTATTGTAGTGGGATATCAACCAAAGTTATTAGGGCATCAGACCCAATGGGTCAGTTCATAAATTCAATGTCCACAGAACATTGCTGATTGATCTAGGCAGGGTTCCATAAAATTTCCATTTGCACAGGCTTCCAAAAATGTACCTGCTTACTTCTCCCTGGAAGCAATGATGATGCTGAAACCAACAAAATGTTACTAAGGGCTCTAGAATTTATATCTAATATATTCTGATAAATTCACAGATTAGTACATCATAAAAATATCAGTAAGTTAGTCTCAATAAATCAAGATTGATGCCAAATTGAATGTCACATTTGCATTCTGAACTTTCACCTTTACACAGGTAATTTTTACTCAACCTGCTTTCACAATCTAGTTTTGTTTTTCAGGACATGTTTTTGAGAACATATGGTAATAGAAGACATCCTTCTCTACCATGAGCCTAAATCAATATCGGTACCGACTCTATGTTTTCTACTTGTCATAATATATTAGACACAAATACCATACAGAGACCTCAATGGCCCTTGAGAGCAGAGCTACTTCAGAGATGTGTACACACTCTGCAAATGTAGAAACCTTCCATGCACATGATGATGTACTTGCCCATAATCACATACTACGTATCAGAAAATGTGCATTGCTGTTTAAACAAATCAGCAAATGTACTATAGATTGTAGAAGGAAAAACTTTTATTTATTGTGAAAATATCATACAAAGGGGTTACAATTACATAATTTGCAATAACTAGTATATGTCTGAGACAAGCAGAAATGGTCAGATAAGTTGATTTTAGGAGAAATGAACCTCTAGATCAGGATTCAAATGGTTTTTCTTTCATGCTATTGTTTCTAACATATTCATAAGATGATTTCTTTGTTGCTTTGTATGTCCCTCTCCCAAAGTATAACCCATTTTCACTGTATTTGATGTAGGAAAAATTTTTAATGAGGTTTCCACTGGCCCTTTAATCTTGTATACTCCTTATATTATATAATTGTAAAACTTACTTTTTCATTCTTAGCAGCATATGTTAATTCTATAGAGGGTTTATTTATACACATACATGTACATATGCAATGAACCTCAATCTCATAAGGTAGTGGTATTGATTCATATCTTCAATCTATTTATCGTTTTTGTGGGTTTTTTGTCAGTTATGGGGCTTGAACTCTGAGTTTGGGTGCTGTCCCTGGACTCTTCAGCTCAAGAAGAGTGCTCTACAGATTGAGCCACAGTGCCACTTCTGATTTTCTAGTGGATTTTTGGAGATAAGTATCTCACAGGGGCTGGGAAGGTAGCTCAATGGTAGAGGGCTTGCCTTGCATGCATGAGGCCCTGGGTTCGATTCCTCAGCACCACATAAGCAAAAAGAAAAAAGCCAGAAGTGGAGCTGTGGCTCAAGTGGTAGAGCTCTAGCCTTGAGCTGAAGAGCTGAGGGACAGCGCCCAGGCCCAGAGTTCAGGTCCCACGACAGGACCCCCCCCCCAAAAAAAAAAATAGAGTCTCACAGATTTTCCTGCTCAGGCTGGCTTTGAACCGCATTCCTCAGATCTCAGCCTCCTGAGTAGCTAAGATTACAGGCGTGAGCCACAAGCATCCAGCTATTTATAATTTGTGAGAAACTACATATATTTCCATAGTATGAAATGATATTCCTATGAATTGTGTATAAGTGATCACTTTACTTCATTTTGCCAGCATTTTTATTTGTGTTCTTGGTGATAGACATTGTCATTGAAGTGTGAAAAATTCAATGTCTTTGGCTTTGCATTTCCTTTATGCCAAGGATGTTGAGCATCTATTTTTGTATTTTAATTGGCCCCATATACTTCCAGATGTCAGGAATATCTTTAAATTTGCTTGCCAATGTGTTCATTAACATTACTTAAGAGTTTAGATTTCTAACCTTCCTTCATATTCTGATAATTAAGTTCTTGGCTGATGTTAAGCTAATCTATAAGCCATCTATTCACCCTAGTTACTGTTTATTGTGTTGTGCCACATTTTTAATTCAGTGTAACCCCATTTGTCAAATTTTGCTCTTATTTACTGATTTATTTGAAGTTTTAATCAGTAGCTTACTGTCTAAATAAGATGTTTCTTCTTTTATGTTGTCTGTAATGTAGTGTTTTATTTTACATTTTAGCTCTTCAATTTTTATGGGCTAGAAAAACAAGGACCATTCACAACTTAGGGCATACTGGAATACCTGGAGACAGTGTCCAGGAGAAGATGACTGGAATTGTGGTCAGAGAGAGAGAAGCTCTGTGAGTGGAAATATTTACTCACCACAAGTGCTGCCCTTGTGTACACATGTGGGGCCTTTGGAGCCAGAGCGATCCTGCTTGTCTCATCGACTAGAAGTCTCCCTGAAGCCAGCAGTTGTTTCAAGTACTCAGAAAGTAATCTTGTGAAATGATTCAAATATCCATTTGATGTTTTTAAGAATCAACGATATAGGGTTGGGAAGGTAGCTCAGTGGTAGAGCGCTTGCCTTGCATGCATGAGGCCCTGGGTTCGATTCCTCGGCACCACATAAAAAAGAAGACAAAACCCGGAAGTGGCACTGTGGCTCAAGTGGTAGAGCGCTAGCCTTGAGCTGAAGAGCTGAGGGACAGTGCCCAGGCCCAGAGCTCAGGCCCCACAACCGGACCAAAAAAAAAAAAAAAAGAATCAATGATATATTAAATAAAGCTACAATTTACAAATTGTCCACATACACTAATAGGAATCATTATGCATTTCTGATCACAATAAGTAATGGAGGAAAGATTTTACCTGTTATAGGAATAACAGATATCTCCCTAGAGTAATTTTACATATCCCTAATGCCATAAGGGTATCATGGAGTAAATATAGACATTGTGACTTGGGTACAGATGAGTCTTTTACAAGGTATCCTACACTTAGACTTGTTGGAGTTGGTGAATTCTTCAAAATATGCAGCCTAACTCTGCCGACCATCTACTGGATGTTTGCCAACATCCACCTGGCACTGAACTATCTGTTCAAAATATGAGTGCCAATTCTAATAATGTGAAACTCTTGACCTGCAGGAAAAGCATTGGAAATAGAGCCTGAAAATGGAGTGCTCAGATCAGAGAAGCACCCTCACTGGTTACTTTCAGCACCACATTTTATGTGCCATGAAGATGCTGGCTTAGGCTGGCCCTTTAGTGTGTGCTGTTTACAGCTGTGGTATCTTCGGAATCTTTTTTTGTGCCTCTACTTTTGAATGAAAAAAATATTCTCTTAATCCAACTTCAACTATTTGCTGCATGAGAAAAAGAATTAATATTTATGAAGGGGGCACCTGATTCTATCTGAAAGGAGTTTCCCTAACCTATATATAGACAGAGCAAGGATAGCTTATAGCAGATTGTGAGACTTTAATCAAACAGGATTATTTGGAAAAGAGCTCGTTGTTCTAATACATTGCATAGATATGAACCACGTACAGTGTAACAGCATTCCCCCAGGCACTGGAAAACCCAAGCTCTGCTGCTCTCCAGGGAATGGACAGTTGGTCATTAACACTAGAAATCCTAAACAGGTTCAGTAGGTGTGAAGTCCTCATGGGCTCTAGACACAATGAAATTCTTCCCAACTCCAGTTTGAACTTCATACCTTAGGACCAACTCACAAAGTAAGTTTTTGTGTGATTGTTAGGCACTTTGAGACTTTTAGAATGTTTTTGACTCTTTTTGGAGCCCACTCTAGTGGCAACACTAACATTAGTTTAAGATCTAAAGCCAGAGCCAGCTGTAGCACCTTGTGTTAGCCTACAGACTGAAACTGTGCAATCAATATATTGTACTAATCATCCACAGTACCTGTTTGATTGGCAAAGCTGATTTTCGAATTTTTTGTATTATCTGAGACAAATCCAACATCAGTTCTGTCAGGAGAAGCTTACGAGATGAGTAAGGAGAGGCCTCACAACTTGTCTTGCTTTCTTTTTTTTTTAATTGTGAAAATACCATACAGAGGGGTTACAATTACATGGGCAAGGTAATGAGTATATTTCTTATCAAGCATTGTAGCCTCCTCCTTTGTTTCCCCTTTCCATTCCTTCCCATCCTCCACCTGCCCCCCCAATCCTCCCACCCGCCTACCCCCACCCCTGAGATGTATAAGTCGTTATGTCTTGCATGACAAATTCCCTTCATGTCCTTACTTATTCCTATTTACAAACATAAGTACAATATTTGCAATTTATCCTGATTGGAGATAATGTTTTAACATATTCATTGGCAGGGAAGTAAGCATTCAAACAATCAAAATCTTACGTTTTGAAAAACTCCCTAAATTTCTATGCTCATTATGCAGCTTGATTTTCAAGAACTATAATTCGTTTTGGGATTGGCTTTTTCTGTTGAAGAAATGAAAAAAAAAACTATAACTTGACCTTGGGATTTGATATTTATGTGGTTCAATATGGAAGTTGGATAGCATTTAAAAATCCCTTCATTTGCCTCTTTAGGAAGTACGAGATCCTTAACCAGTCTTGTATGAGAAACTGTAAAACTGTGGCAGCATTTACAAGACCACCAGGATTAAAATCTGCCCAGATTGGGACACTACTGGACCTCTACAAGATTGCATAGGTGAAAGTGGGATGAGTGAAGTAATATCTTAAAATGTCTAAATTGGTGCCATTTCAGGTGTTAGAAAAGAATGAAAAGAGGCTGATAAAATGCCGTCGCCATGGAGACGCAGCCAGTATGGGCAGCCGCAGCCATTAACCCTCAAAAGCAAGGCTTAGAGCAATTTACCAGATCCCAATCTTGGCTCCTTGCCTCCAGTTACCCTGAAAGCGAACCATTCAGGAGTATGCAATACTCCTTGACTCAACCACTTCCACAGCCCTCATGGGCTGGACGCCGGGTTACAACCAGGTTTACAAGGGGAAGAAGCTAGCTGAACAGATGTTTCAAGGACTTATTCTTTTTTCTGCAAAAGTTGGATTTATCTATGCATAAATGGCCGAACAGTTTGGATGGACACTCTATATAGGTATGGCCGGATTTGCTTTTCCATGTTTGCTGATGCTTCCTCCATACTCATCTATCCACGACATCCCCTCAAATGGTTATCTGTTCAAGAATCAAGAACAGAAGACAAGAAAATTGGGGATAGAAAAATTAAGAGGTATGTTAAAAATAATTCATTGGGTTTTTACATTTGTTTTCTCTGAGATGAGCTAAGTTGACATCATACCCAAATCATGAGCCTAAAACTCCCTATGCTCTTAAACACAGATTTCTTTATATTTTAGTTTTCTTTATATTTCTTTTTTGTTATTGTTTTGTTTTCTACCCCTAGCTAATTGAGTGTTGATTAGTTACAAAATAGTCTCCTGTTGTTCACTTCTCATTTTGAAGAAGAAGCCAAAGCCAAGCCTGTCATAGTACCACTAGCCTGGCCCTTCTCCTAGCCATCTGTGAGCATTCATGAGTGACAGCCAGGTTCAGCACATTCTTGGCTTTGCTTCTGTCTTTTTTTGTACTTTTTTAATTCTAAAAATGCGGTATAGAGGGGTTACAGTTCATGAGCAAGGTAATGAGTACATTTCAGCTCCCCTATGAACCAGAAATCCCACTTTGGGGCATTTACCAAAGGATCACAAACAAGGCCATACTCAGGCTACCAGCACAACTATGATTATAACAGCAATATTTAATATAGCTAAGATATTGATCCAAACCATATGTCCTTCAATAGATGAATGGATCAAAAAATGTGATATATATATATATATATATACACATATACCTGCATACGTACCATATATACATATATAAACATACATACAATGAAATTTTCTTTATATTCCAAAGGCAGTTAGAAATAACTCAGTTGTATTTGACTTACAAATATTTTAGACAAATATTTTAGACTTTTGGAAAACAAAAGTACAAGTATGCAATGTTTCTTCCAGGTACAAATAATAATAAATGCCACATAAATGACAGCCAAAAAGGAAAAAGTATGATAGGAAAAAGGTGTATTTAGGAACATAATTTTTGTGATATCAAAGACTATGCATTCAAAGATAATAGGCTATCTATAATCTAATTGGCATGAAAAAGGGAATGCAAAAGTTACAGTAGATTACTGGTTTATTTGGAGTTTTAAGCCCTATCAATAATTTCCTTTAAAAATTGGGAAGTTGAAAATGACTTTAGAGTGTGATAATATGTTGAACTGGGTGGTTCATACATAATAATACCAGTTACTAAGGAAAATTATCTCTAAGTACCCATCAAAATGCAGGAAGTAATTTGTAGTTTAAGTGGTAAAGTACTAGCCTTGAGGAAAAAAGCAAAAAGTGAATAAGGCTCTGCATTTGTCAACCTGAACTAGCATGTGTGTGTGTGTGTGCGCACACACACACACACACACACACACATACACATACACACACATGCATGGTCATGTGCAAGGGATGTTGAAAGACTCAGAAAGAGAAATTGAGTGTAAAACCTTTCATATGTAATATTAGATCTAAAATATGAACATGAAATTTGAAAAAAGTAAAACACATGACCATTAATTATATATGAGTTCAGACTATATAGTACAGAAAGCAGTAAAATTTTATGTTGTATTAATTTTTTTTGTGAAAGTATTGTACAGAGGGGTTACAATTACATGGGCAAGATAATGAGTACATTTCTTATCAAGCATTTTAGGCTCCTTCTTTTTGTCCCCTTCCCATCCCTTCCCATCCTCCCCCACCCCCCCTAATCCTCCCCTGCGAGCCCCCTCTGCACCAAAGTTTTAAAGTTCATTTTCGACATAATGACTCAATTGTATGTTGTAACCTCTCTGATGTAACAATATCATATGCGAACAGTAAAAAGATGAAGCTTATCTTGTCCTTGGGTAGGTGTTAAAGGAGACATGGAAAGAGGCAAAGGAATAGGGAGTAGATGGCTTGGAAAATACAACATAAGATTCAATGCACATATGTCTAAATGGAACTAGGAAAGAAAGGGGATGGGTGGGGTTTTTATAGATTAGAAGAGTCGATGGAAACTATGACAAAGTCTAAGAGGCATTGTAAAAACCAATTGATACATTGTACAACTGTTTTAAAAAACTATCCATGAGGCCTGTAATTCTAATTAGTGAGGAGGCTGTGAAATGAGGATTGTGGTTTGAAGCCAGCCATGGCAGAAAAGTTCATGAGACTCTTATCTCCAACAAACTACTCAGAGAAGGCTGGAAATACTGCTGTGGCTCAATTTGTACAGGGCTAACCTTCAGCACAAAGAGGTTTTGGAACAGCACTTTGATCTTGATTTGAAGTGCCAAGACAGGCACAAAAACAAAACAAAACAAGATAAAACAAAAGAAAAAAAGAAACAAACCAAAAACAAAAAAGATCTTAATTTTTATATTTTTGAAAATTACAAGAAAAACCCATGTTCCACCTACTTCAAATAGTTAGATAATATACATTATATGGCTGTGATTATGATGGATGGAAATTTTCTCATTCATGTAGCATCTAATGTTCATTCGAGGCATGGTTTTTCATGCCTCCCAGGCTATGACTTGTGTAGGCTGAGGTTATGGGCTTGGAGCTGCAGATGCTGATACCCTTCTCAACCAGTGTTTCACCTCTTAACAGGGCAGTCATACCCAAGGGCTCCTTCAACTTCAGCTTCATGATCTCTTCGTGGTCCTGTGGGCCCAGTTGGGGGTGCCATCCTGGATACATGTGATTTGAAGTAAGTTCATCCTACTCATCCTCTATGCCAAAAGAGTCAAGTGTGAGAGGGTTTGCAGACATTTGAAGTAATGTACATACACGGTGCTCCAGTGGCCCCACATACCTACCCAGCATATGCCTGTGTATCCTAGGATTATTGGTCTGGAGCAGGGGATGCTTCCAACATATTCCCTAACTAGTGCTTCACCTGCTAAAGTGAATACATGATTGAGAGCCTCTTGTTTACCTTAAGGAAATCTAAATTCCTGATCTGTGCCAGGCCACAACAGATGCCATCCCACATGCCCCCCATTTCATTTTATGTTAGACCTCTCCTGCCACACTGTGGGAACCAAATCACTGGTGAGCAGTTGTGCATGTATGTACACACATTCACACTAAGGCATGTACATAGTGTCAGATTTGACTGGTTGTGTACTATATATTATAGTACCCAAGTGAAAGAAGACTTGGAGATTCCTTGACTACAAGTTGTCCTGTTTTGCTATTTAGCTGTGTCCTGTATAGCCCAGGGTTGTGGGATTCGAAGTGGGCATGCGTCCACCCTCCACAACCAGTGCTCCTCCTCCTACAGGGAGAGCATGCCCAAATCCCTGTTCTTTCCCTCTTGGACTAACATCTTGCAGGTCCTTCTCTGAAGGCCCAGGTGACAGTGCCATTCCAGATGCCCTAGTTTCTATGCAAATAGGACCACTCTCCCTTTGTGGTAACTGAATATTTGTGTGGGGTTGAGTGAGTATATCATTGTGCTTGTGTATACACCAGTTTGTGGAACACAAGGACCTGTGGCAAGATTTTCCCACTTGGGTGCTGATGCCAGCCCAAGGGAAGAAAGGCTTAGAGAGTAGATCTTTCATGTCTCCCTTGCAGAGTATGGCCTGTGCTGCTTGGGATTACAGGGCTGGAGTTTGGCATGGTGCTGCACTTTCTAACCAGGGCTTATCCGGTTACAGGGAAGCCATACAAGGCGGCCAGTTTTTCTTCACTTTGGGACCTCTGGCTTCCTGGTATGAGTCAGCCCAGGTGCAGCTATATGTGCCTATGTCCTTCTCAGTAAGTGGTTCCACTCCCGGTTGGAACTGTGGGAATCCAGTTGTGATATGTGTTGTGCATGTGTGTATACACATTCACAGGAGGGCACAAATGTGGTGCCAGAGTGGCCTTGTTGTGCAATATATTGCATCCAGAAGAAGGGAAGCCATAGCTTGTCCTTTTTCCTTAGCTGGTTAATTTCAGTGTAGCCTTGGGAGGCCTTCAATTCAAAGTGATTCCATTCCCTCCTCTGTCCTGTGAAAATGAAATCATGGGTCAGGGATTTTGTGCATGTGTATACACATTTTCCCATGAAAGCACTTAACCTATTTTTAAATTGGATAGGTCCTAGGTGTTTTTGGACCCAAGAGAAAAAGGCTGGGGTTGGAGACTATAAAACATCCCTTTCACAGGCCTGTGGAGTCGGGCTTATACGCCTGGAACTTGGGGTGCTGCCTACCTTCCTAAATAGTGCTTACTACTGCTAAAGAGAGGTCATGCCTGGTAGCTTGCTCTTCACCATGTGGACAACTGTCTTGCTGGTCCCTTCTGATAGGCCTATGCCCCAGTACACACTTTCATAAGAGGGCACATACATGATGCCAGATAGGCCTGATTGTGGGCATATTGGGCCAGGCCCTGTGTCCATACCCCTGTAATGCCTTTGTAGCCTGGGGTTATTAACTTGGATCTGGGTATGTTGCTACCTCCCTAACTAGTCGTTTACCTTGTACAGTGACTTCATAGTGAGGACCTCTTCTTGATCATGTAAAGGAACTCTTTATTCATGATTTGTCAGCCTCAGAGACAGTGCCATCTGAGATATATCCATTTTCATGTAAAGATTGCTCCCACCCTGCCATTCTATGGGAACCCATTCATGGAATGTGGACACATGATTGTGCCTATGTGGTGCCAGTTGGACTAAGGGTGGGCTCTAGAGGGCAGAAGAGATGGCACATTGGAGCTTGGAGTATGTCCACCACCCTTCCCAACTATAGCCTATATACTGGGATTATGAGTCCTGAGCAGGGGATACTGTTGCTCACCCCATCCAGTGCTTCCCCTTCCACAAAGAGGTCATGGCCATTAGCCTGTTTTTCTTAATCTTGCAAACCTCTAGCTTCATGATTTGTGTTGTCCTAGATGCAGGTACCATTTGCAGATGACCCCAATTCAAAGGAAGCTGTTCCTCTCCTGCCCTTGCCCTGTGGGAACTGAATTGCAAAACAAAAAAGAAAACATTACGAACTAGTAAGTAGTGGGGTACTTGAAGTTATTTCACAAATGAGGGTCCTTATTAAGGCTTCTTACCCCCTTTTTTCTTCCTTGAAAAATTTTCCAGTGTACTAAAAATCATCACAAATACTTATGACAGTGCATATTAAATGTGATGTCCTTCATATTATGTATGAACATTTTCTTCATGAATTTTAGTCAGTAGTGTTTGATAACTTTTACTCCTCTATATGCAGTTTGCATAATGATAAAGTTTGTATCCATATCCACATATATTCTTATATAATCCTTCTCCAATCATTTGGTATTGTCCAGTATATTTTTAACTTTTCCCTAGTCTGACAAGTGTGGTATCTCTTTATTGTTCCTGACAGAATATTTTTCATAAATCTTGCCACATCACATATGCCTTTTCTTGTGAATTGCATGCTCAGATATTTTATTCAATATCATGTATCCTATCTGTCATCTTCTTGATTGAAATGTTCCTTTGTTGAATACATACTATTTAAATGTCTTCAGTCTTAAGAGAGGATGTTTATATTTTTTTTGATGTTACTTACTCAACCAAGGTGTTGCTGTAATGTAAACTTATTGATATTTTCCTACCTTTGTATTCATTTCCTTGGGGAAAATCTCCATTCTTAAAATGCACTCTTATTTCATTCTTAAAGCTTTTAAGTGTTGCTTTCTACCTTTGTTTTTAGGAATTGTTTGCTATGGCTTTAAGTTAAGGTCTATTTTGTATCTTATTCCATATAAATAGCTAGCTATTCCAAATAGCTATTTATTGAATAGTCTAATGTCAAATCTCAGGATTCTACATAGGCTTGTTCTCAGTTCTCTACCCTATGTAATACTTTTTCTTCAGCTGTAATACCAGATTGTCTTGATTACTAGGCTTTAGTATAACAAATCCTCATTTTGAGTTATGGTGTGTCCCCAAAATTGTTCTTTCATATTCTTTGTGTCTTTTGATCTTTAGAAATCCTTCCTCTCCTCTGTTAGTGGGGACCAAACACCGAGTCTCTTGCATTTAAGGCAAGCACTCTACCACTCAGCAACTCAACTCATAACTTTGAGGAACAACAGTCACTGGGTCCAGGTGAGGTTTGGGGAAGTTTCCCTCTATAAGTAGGAACTCTTGACTTAGGGTCCTTGGTCACAGAATAAAAATTTGCAGAGTAGTCACCATGGTAAGAAAACTTGGCAATGTTTTATTGAGTTAGCAAGCAAACAAACAGATAAGCAGATAAACAGAAAGACAGAGGCACACTCAGAGTGTGAGTGCTCTTAACGGTAGACGCAAAGAGCTCTTTGACATCAGGGGCATTTATATAATAAAAGCAAGTCCTGTCATAAAGCCATATATATAGGTGTTTATCTTTGCTCTTAATCACTCTGGGGTTACACCATCTGAGTTCTTGGTTATTTGGTGATTCAGTCTTTAGTGTATTTCTTTTTATCGGGGGGAGGGTCCAGTCATGGGGCCTGAACTCTGGGCCTGGCCGCGGTCCCTCAGATCTTCAGCTCAAGGCTAGTGTTCTACCACTTGAGCCCCAGCGCCACTTCTGGCTTTTTTCTTTTTTCTTATGTGGTGTTGAGTAATCGAACCCATGGCCTCATGCATGCAAGGCAAGCACTCTAACACTGAGCCACCTTCGCAGCCCCTTTAGTGTATTTCTTACAGGAAAGAATGCATATATTTTTGCCATAGAACAGATGCTTATCCTTAAGATGATGAACGCACCCTGAGTTAGAAGCAAAGAAGATAGTGCATGTATGTTTCTAAATGTATTGTTTCTATCAGAGTTCCTAGATGTCATTTTCCAGGTCTCATTTTTCCTAAGCTATCCAGCCTGAAACTATAAAAAGTCCTGATAAGACTTCTCAGAAAATTGCATTCAATTTATAGATTGATTTGATAGAAAACAATACATTCTTTAGATATTGAGTATTCCCATGAATGATTTTTTTTTGGGTCCGGTCATGGGGCCTGAACTCTGGGCCTGGGCACTGTCCCTCAGCTCTTCAGCTCAAGGCTAGTGCTCTGCCACTTGAGCCACAGAGCTACTTCTGGCTTTTTTCTTTTTGTTTATGTGGTGCTGGGCAATCGAACCCAGGGCCTCAAGCATGCAAGACAAGCGCTCTACCACTGAGCCACCTTCTCAGCCCCCCATGCATGATTTTGACATAGCTGTATTTAGCTGTTTTTCAGTTATTTTTAATAATTAATGTTTGTTACATAGTATTATATATCTTTTGTAGGATATGCTTCTTGGTGTGTTTATGTTCGTTTGGTTTGGTTTGAACAACATGGGGAATTGAACTGGTGTATGGGAGGAAAGCATTCTACCACCTAAGCCACAATATAGCCATGTTAGTAACTATTGAAGCTACTTAAAATAATCATCCATCTTATAATTTGTTATTTTTACCTTTTTTTCATCCTGGGGTACTTGGTATAGGAGTCTGGTTTTTTTGTTTTGTGTGTGTGTGTGTGTGTGTGTGTGTGTGTGTGTGTGTGTGTGTGTGTGTGTGTGTATGCACATGCATTCATATAAGTGTATATGTGCCAATACTGGGGCTTGAATCCTCTTAACTTTTTCCAGCCAAGGTTAGCATTTACCATTTGAGCATGTATGCACCTTCAGTGTGGCTTTTCTGGTTAAAT
>NW_027204829.1:0-20066 GCF_024711535.1 Dipodomys merriami
TATCCCTGGTTCCCATGTGCGATCTTTGCATCCGCCCCAAGCCTTTCTGGCATCAGCTTTGGGGCTTCAGACACTTGCACCTCGGACCCTTCTGTAGTCATTCCTTCTTTCTTCCCAGTCCTGTCTCAAAAATTCTCCCATGAGTCAACCTCAACAACCAGGTGCGGTGAACACTGCTCCTATGACTAGACCCATGGCACTGACAGAAAGACCAAAATCCAAAGAATACAGGACTTGCCCTGCATCAAAGACCAACTCTTTCCTATCACAATGACCTCAATAAATCAGTTCCCTCTTCCCTTCCCTTCCCTTCCCACATCTCCCCCCCCCTCCCCAATCACCAAACTATTTCTAAGTGAGCTTATTCTACAGCTTAGTTCAGGTGTCTCTGGCTTTGTGAGGCTATAAAAGAATTGGATTTAGCTCTGTTTGGCTTCCCTGTTCCTTCCTGACAGTGCTATTTAATGGACAAACAGTTTGTTTTATTTATCTGACAGGGTTTCTTCACATTGTTTCAGGTTATCAGCCCTCCCTTGCAGATCATATTACAGCTTGTGCCGGTTCGACCCTCAGTAGAGTTCACTCTAAATCAGATCCTTATCATTACTGCAGTGATAAATAGAGAGGCCTGGAAGCCCACAGCCAGGTTATTTATTTAGTACCTCTGAGGATCATGTTTTATACAGCCAGGGCTTCGTGTCAGACCTTCCCTGATCCAGCTTAAGTTGCATGCAGGAATTAAAACCCAAAGTCCCTTAAATAATGTTAACTTAATAGCTGACATTTTTATGAAATAAGTCTGCGTGGTGGGGGGCAGAAAAGGGGGCAATGCAGACAAGAGCTGGATGTTGGTTTCAGAGAGAAAGGGAGAAAATAGAGAGAGAAGGCAGCAGAGAGAGAGGAGAGGAGAAAAAGGCTTTGATTTTGAGGTTTATTCCAAACCAACAGGGAATATTTTGCTTTGACTTCCATGAAGTCTGTCTTGAAGGGCTGTGGTTTTTAAATAGAGATGACATCATGGAGATGATGTGTTCCATGGTGGGGATGCATAGGCAGGGAAGGGGAGCATTCTCTCTGTGTAGTGTTCTAGACAGAACCATCTGGATGGGAGGGGGCCAAGGGAGGGCATCAGAACCATCTGGCAGAAGCCTCATTTTCATCCCGTTTCTTCAATACAAACAACCATTGACGAGATCCATAAAGTCAGTTGTGTGTGTGCATACACACGCACACACACACATCACTGTATTGTTGTAGCTTGCATATCTGTTTGTGCACATGCACCTAGAATGTGTTATTTTGCCAAAAGCCAACATTTAATATATGCTACTATTTGGGGCATTTGTCTTTTGGCATTTCTTCATTAGTAAGAACTTAAAATCTGCACAGTATGAGCTACTTTCAACCCTGTGGTAGTGGTGGTAGAGAACATAGCTCCCTAGAGCGGCTTCATTTTTTTTTCCTCCCAGATTCCCTAATTGGAAGGGACAGTATGGCCCTGTTTAAATAGCCCCAAACTGAACTGCATCGTCTGAGGGAGGCTGAGGCAGAAAGAGCAGCAGCCTTTTCCATTTACGTTCCATAATAGGCATGCAAATTGTCTCCCATCTCCTAGATACCTGGGCCTGCCCCCATTTCTCCCTACTGTAATCTGCTTAGCTCGTGCATAGAATGACAAAAACAAGTCTTTCTGCTCAAGAAAAAGAAGAGGGGAAAAAAAGTAGACTCTGTGCCCTCTTTCTTGGGTCTTGCCAAATCCTTGCTCCTGGGCCTCATGGGTCCTGCAGTCTGTCTGTCTGTCTGCTTTGTTTGTTACTAGCCACTGAAATGATGACTTCATTCCTGGAGTTAAGCTTTCAACTAAGAAGCTAGGGGCATTCTTGGCTATGCTTCCTCAGCTTGCCATTTAAGAATAGCCCTTTGGGCGGGGGGGGGGGGTACCCTAGGTTACTCATTCAAAAACATGCCTCCTGTCCTTGACCAACACAGCAAATGCCAAAGATGATCTGCTGGCAGCGACAGCATAAATGTCCCCCTGAGCCTGGCTGGGAGGGAGGCTAGATCAAAACATGAACATTAAAACATGATGTCGATGAGTGTGTAATACAGCCTTCTGAACAGAAGGTGGCACCCAGCAGGCCCATACTGCCAGGTAACCAGCCCAGAGATCCCCAGGTCTTAGAGAAGCTAGGAGGTGTCAGTCGGTGTCACAAGTTAGGGACACAGGACAAGCCAAAAGAAAGGCCCTGACTGTGTTAGGATTGAATATCTACCCCCATACCTAGAAGAGACTTCAACATGGCTACCAACCAACAAGATACACAGGAGAAACACCTGTTGGTGAGAAAAGATGGTTGGAAAACTGCAGTCATCAAGTGGGAGAAGGATGTCATTGTTGGAACTGTGTGAGGATAATTAGGAAGAAAACATTGTCATGGTGGTTCTGGCTTCATAAATCTCTTTTTTAAAAAAGATGGTGGTTATGGAGAGAAAAGAATTAAGTCCTTGTCAAATGTTTTCGCCAACTCCCATTCCTTTTATTTAATAACATATAAGCATGTACTCTGTTTCAGTGTTGGTCTAAGCACTTTAACAACTATGAACTCATGTGGGCCTCAGAGCAGCCCCATGAGCGCAGTGTAGTCATTGCCATCTTACAGAAAACACGGTGGCACTGGGAGGTTAAGTGATTTATCTCAAGATACTTAGTGCCCAAGTGGGAGTCAGACCCCAGTGGTCTAGCTCAAGTCCATGGATTTTTCAGAGGCTCCAGCAGCAAATCCTTAATACAAAGTGCTTGGAACAGGTTGATTGATGCAGAGCCTCGCTCTTGAGAGGCTTTCTTCATCATTAATTTCACAAATCTATACTGTGTGTGAGTGTGTGTGTGTGTGTGTGTGTGTGTGTGTGTGTGTGTGTGTGTGTGTGTGTGTGTACGTGCGCGCGCGCGCCAGTCCTGGAGCTTCAACTCAGGACCTGGGTGCTGTCCCTGAGCTTTTGTGCTCCAGGCTAGCACTCTACTACTTCAGCCACAGCTCCACTTGTGGCTTTTTGGGTAGTTAACTGGAGATAAAAGTCTCATGGATTTTCCTTCCTTGGCTGACTTTGAACAGTGATCTTTAGCCCTCAGCCTGCTCAGTAGCTAGGATTATAGGCATGAGCCTCCGGCTCCTGGATGCAAATCTATATGCTTCATACCTGACCATCTCCTTTGATCTGGAGATATCTATTGTGTGCTGTGTCTGGATCTTGGATCTTGTCTGCTTGTCTGGTAAGATGGCAGGTCTCTGGATCTTGTCTGATGGTCTAATGAGATGACAGGTCTCCCTTTGCATCCTCCACTCTGGTCTGCTCACCTCTGCTGTGTGGACAGGTGTGATCTTAGTTAGTTCTAGTGGTCCTTCTGTCTTGTATCCTCCTATTCTTAACCCATTGCTATCTTTGGCCTCTGAAATCTGCCTGCAAATAACAACACAGTCACATTCTGGTACATATGCAACAATGTGTGTTGGGGAAAAAGGTATGAAAAAATGTAGAGTGAACAACGTAGAGTGAAAAAAATGGCAAATCAAGCTGGATTTCTACCAAGACCTTATACCTGCTCACCTGTGGCTTGCTCTTTTTTGAGACAATTATCCAGGCACAAGAAGCCCTCAAAAGAAGCAGCAGCCAGCTCATAAGTAGAAAACACAAATTGTTAAAAGTAGCTCTTTCTTTGAGTCTCCAAATGTGGTTTCAGCACAGAGCACCAGCTCCTTCCAACTGGAATGATTCCATCCTTGACATCAAAAAAGAAATTGGGCAAACCCTTGTAGAGAAAAAGTCCTGTCAAAACAATGTAAGAAGAAATGAATAAAATATAAAAATCGTACATAATCACATGAAAAGAATACCTGTCTGTAGCCCAAAAGAAATGAATATAAAAAGGTTAGAATAGCTTATTATTTAGGGTATTGGAATTTGGATTTTAAAACAGTATCTACTAAAGTCAGGCACAGAGACTCATACCTGTAATCCTAGCTGGTTTGAAGCCAGCCTAGGCAAAATGTTCAAGAGACCACATCTCAGCAAAAAACCTGGGCAAAAAGATGCATGCTCCTCATACATACCTGGATACAGAGGTAAGTGTAAATAGGAGGATTGATGTCCAGGTTGACCTGGGCAAAAAGTGAGACCCTATCTTAAAAATAATCAAAAAAAAAAAAAGACTGGAAGCATGCTCCAGCAGTAGAGCAACTGAGGAACAAGCACAACATCCTTGAGTTCAAATCTCGTGCTACCCAAAAGAATGTCAACTGATAGTTATTTGAGTGTGTGTGTGTGTGTGTGTGTGTGTGTGTGTGTGTGTGTGTGTGTGTGTGTGTGTGTGTGTGTGTGAGGGGAAGGGGGAATGGATATGTACACTCATGTATATAATACATATGTGAAGACTAGCAGAATATGAACATAAAGATCTTACCATCATTCAAAGGAACAGAAAGCCAGGATATCATTCCTGACCTATTCTACAAAAGCAGATTGATCTCTGACTCAATTTTCAGGTGATTGCTCATGCCATGACCACATAATAGCAAATGTAGTCAATATCAACTAGATTCAATTTCTACAATTTGGCAAGAATGGCTCTTTAGGTTCAAGGTAAGTACCTTGTGAGAGCACATGGAAGGTATTTGGCATTGAAGGGCAGCTGAGTCAACCTTGCACCTGGCTGTAATATACATATTAGAATGATTGTGATTGAAAGGCAATAAACCTATTTTAGAAACAAAAACAAGCTTATTTGTGTCAACTTAGTAGCGTGAATAATATTCATACTGGAGTAATGCTCAATGGGTGTGTAGAGTTTATTATTTTTGCTTAATGTAACATCCAGTTAGCGTTGCTCAAGGATATGTGAATTTACATTTGAAAATATGTTTTTCACTTGGCATTTACTTATGTTTATACATAATTAACTCATGTGTTGCAATGGAAATAATAATAACAGGAAATTTTTTACGTAATGATAGGAGCAATAACTTATCCAGAAGATTTTGAGATACAGCCAAGGTATGATTGTTTAATTTGAGAAGTGTTTTCAGGGAATACTTAGAAAGAACAGGATGGATGAATGTGGGAAAACATTCAGTCCATGGGCATTGATGAGCAGGCTTTCACTGTGAGCAGCAGAGATTAATATCCACATGGGAAAACTTAGAAAACATGTTTCATGACTTCTCCCAAGGCAGGGAGTCAACTCTGAAATACCTCTGGTGGAGGTATTCACCAATCCCTTTTTGTAAGTGGCCAAGGGCTGGTCCTAGAGATATCACCTACCCTGAATTTCCAGTCTACCTGGATCTGACCCAGTTGCTCCGATCAGCCAAGGAATGCCACCAGCAAGAAATACTTAGCAGGGGTGGTAAGCCTTGAGGTTAGAGAGGCCACCAACAAGCATATTAAGTAATCTACTGCTTCTTTTGATATCAACATCAGAAAGCATCTATAGTTTTGATTAGTTTATAACCTCATCATGAAATATCTTTGTCAGTTCCTAGGCACCCACAGCAAATAATCAATTCATATGCTTTCCAGAAACAACTTGTCATTCAAGGCTCAGTTCAAGCCCCACTTCCTTCAGGAAACACTCTCTGATCTCCCCTATGTCCCAGGACCACCATCGCCATTCAATTGTAGGTCTGCTCATTCTGCCTCTCTTGCTAACAGTGTAGTTTGTCCCGTCTTAACCATGTACTAGGTTTACAATAAGGTGCTGAACAACACATGGGAACAAGTGTTAGGCAGTTTTTGGCATTATCTGTGAGGGGATGGGTCAGTCTAATTTTTAGGTGACATCATAGGAAATGTTTTGCTCCTATGTCTATGCATCAGCCCATCCTATTCAAGTTCAAAGTTAGTAGCAACAACCCCAATATTGACCTGTGTGACTTCTCAGTTGATTCTGAAGTCAAGCAAGGAAAAGAGGTCTTATGTGTGTGTGGTATGCCTCTCCAATTCCTACCCATAAGGCACAGAGACATTGAGCTCACAAAGCAGTATTGAAAGAACTACCTCCACAATCCAAGGTGTTAGGGCTGTCACAGATAATGACCCTTGCTGAGGGCAACTGAAGAATGACCGATAAGTCGATGAAGAAATAAACTACTATGGGCAACAGATAGTGCGTGTCACAAACTGGAGGACTTACTCAGTCCAGTTTGTGTGACTGCTATAACAGAACACCAGATTCTGGGCATTTTGGAATGAACAGAAGTTTATTGGCTCTCAGTTCTGGAGGAGGGAAAGTCTAATAGTGAGGTACAACTGGCAGGGGTTTTCTCACCATGCCATTGTATGACAGAAAGCCGAGGAAGAGCAAGGGTCAACTTCCTCTTTTATAGTGGACCCAGTCCTTCCCATAAGAATGAGTCTCCCATTGCTCATACTCTGGATACCATTAGAATAGCAAGTTTCCCTTCAAGTTTTAGAAGGGACCATTCAAATGACAACCAAAAAGAATAGGAATAAAAAGCTGAATGAAATGTGAGGATTTACCTTTTCTTGTAATCTCAGTCAATTTTTCCACAAAATCAACAGACTGATAAGTTCAAAAATCTATATCCACTGTGCATAATGTTCTGCATGGCTCTTAGTTGTTCCTAGACTAACCCTGAAACTTTTAGGTTATCCTTCAGGTGTGGGCCCAGCCTTCCTCACTCCATATCCTCACCAGATACCAGTGCTTTATGTTTTCTAAACCATACTTTAAGACCTCTGCCCATATTACTACTGCAATCTAAAGCTTTCTCCTTGTGTTAGCTTAGTGATCAAGTTCCTTCACACACAGTCTCTAGAATTCACCCCATGAAAGGCTTCTCTGACAATCCTGCTGAAAGCAAATCTTTTCTCTACATTTGTCAGAGTTACATCTTTACCTTTGTGCAATAATTCCACTGGTACTGAAATACTTCAGTAGAGTGTTAGCATTCCTTAGCCAGAATGTGTACTTTGCTTTTTTTTTGTTTCCAATACAATCTCAAACTTTTAATAAAAGCTATCTTCAGAGAGTGAGGGAAGGGGTGACATTGTCAAAAAAAATGTATTCTTTACCTGACTTAAGTAACTGTAACCCCTCTGTACATCATTTTTATAATAACAATTTTTAAAGTATCTTCAGTGATTAAGCATAGAAGACACACTGTTATGGCTGTGGGTGTGGCTTGTTCATAGCTCATAGCTACATCCCTTCCTACTAGGGATGTGAGATAAAAATCCCCCAGGCAGCTTGGAGCTAATGACTTATGATATGAGAGTTTTGTGACTGATGCCCCATGATGAGATGCTACATGCCTTCTATAAAATTATTGATAGTAACAAGTGTTGGCAAGGATGTGGGAAAATGGGACCCTTGTAGATTGGTTGCTGGTGGGAATGTAAAATAGGACAACCACAATAGAAAACAACTGGTCAACAACCCCACTCACTTATACCCAAGGGATTTTTTTTAAACGCAAGAAAAGTATACAAATATGTGTTACTTATAGTAGCCAAGACCCAAATTCCCTCCACTGATGAACAGATGAACTAAATGTAGTGTATGTACTCATTGAAATATTTTTCAGTCATACAAAGGAATGAGGTCCTAGTTCAACATGGATCAATGTTGAAAACATTGTTCTTAAGTGAAAGAAGCCAGACACAAATGGCCACATATTTACATGAAATAGCTGGAGTAAGTAAATCCATAGAGACAGAAAACAGATTCGTGGTTTCAAGGTCCTGGCGAGAGGAGAGTGGGAATGGGACTGAACTGTATGAGGCACAAAGTTTTCTTGGAGGTAAAGAAAAGTCTGGAATAATAGACTGGTGACTGTTGTACAGAAGTTTGAATATACTTAATGCCACTTTAGGATTTTTAGGTATGGGACACCTTAAAATGATTTCAATAGAAAATTCTGTTATGAATATTTTATCATAATTTTCCAAAGGGCCAGTATATTGCCTCTAAGCATGTTAGCATGCCATGTGCTCCAGAAGCCTCACCCCAGCTAAAGTTCAGATCTCATCCTAAAGCACTCCTTGCTGATCTCTCCTCTTCTCTGTCCTCCGTCCAATTTTTTCTACAAATTTCTTCGAAGAGCACATGCTCAGTAAATCAAGAACATCTTAATCACGCTGACAAATTCTATTTCTATAGGCTTGACCAAAGCTCCAAGTGAACCACTGAGCCAAATGATCGTGAAGATGAATTTTTTAAATGCCCTAGCACTCACAGCTTGGAGGTAGGATTCAAACTCAGATGCGCTGTGCCACTGTCTATTTGATCACCACAATGAGCCCTCCTTGATGAGGGCCATGCTGCTGTGGGGCCAGATGATACTCCGTTAGGGATCATGTCCTTTTCTCTTTTCATGTGTGCTTTGAATGTCTGCACCCCAGGATAAGTGGGAAGCCCAGCTCAGTGGTTCTTTCTTTGCGATCCCAAGTCCTGTGTGATAACAACAAAGAGGAAACATGAAAACGGCCAACCCCCACCTCCCCAGTAACAGAGAACTTACTGTATGTAGAAGCCCAGCTGTCCAAACTGAGATTGTTTGAGTGTCCAAGCTTATAGAAAGATTGGATTAACTCACTTGCCCTTGTGAAGACATTAATATTGTTTCGTCGCTGAGCAGCTGAAGCCCCCCATAAATCACCATTTAAAGGCAAATTTGTAAATGCCTAAGTGAAGGCATAATAGTAGTGTTGTAATTCTTATTGAACATGCCCAGAGTGGTGGGTTATTTATGGCATGGTGTTCAATGTTGAAACATTTGGGGGCATAAATTACCAAGTCTTGGGTTTATGGGAAGTTTATAAAAAGGGAAACAATAGAAATAAAATCTAATTTGGGGAGGGGGGATTATGGTGAGGACTGACTCAACCAAATGAGAAACCATTTTTTATGCACGTGGTGAATGGTACCCAAATTGCCAGATCAAAAGATGGATATAGTTTTCCCATAAGTGCAGCTAAAAAGCAGAAGCACACAGGTATGCTCCTGTTTTTCCTTCACAGCTGGGTTTAAGTGAGGCATTTTTCAGCTACTGCCGCCTAAAAATCACTATGTTCTCACCCCTGCATCTTCAATTGGAGTCCAGCTGACCTTCTCTGAGACTCTTTGAGCAAGGCCGCAGATGACCAGTCAGGTTCAGGTGTACTGCTATGTCTGTCATGTTTCTGCAGCCATCTGACACCCAAGCAAGTTCCTCTCATGGTTGTGGCACAAGTGAAGAGATCAAGCCCAAACACACTGATGCTTGTCAAGACTCTACTGTGTCCTACTGGCCAATGTCCCATTGGACAAAACAAATCTCATGACTAAACCCAAGGTCAAGGAACAAGAAAGTTGTGTTCTTCCCATTACTGAAACAAACAAAGCTACATATATGCTAATCTATATTGGAATGTGGGCATGCATTTGGCTGCTATCAGAAAAATAACATAGGCTGGATGGTTTATAAACAATAGAAGTTTACTCCTCACAGTTTCAGAATCTGGGAATTCCAAGTTAAAGGCAGTTTAGTCCTTGCTGAAGGCTTACTCTCTGGCTCATACACAACTGTGGAGTGTGTGTGTGTGTGTGTGTGTGTGTGTGTGTGTGTGTGTGTGTGTGTGTGTGTGTGTGTGTTCCCCTTATCAATAACAAGGTTTGAGCTTAGGGCTTTTCAGGGCCTCACACTTGCTCAGCTGTACCACATACCACAGCCAGTCCTGCTCTTTACTGATGGTTTTGGATGGAGTCTCATGGACTTTCTTGCCCAGGCTGGCTTGAAACTATCTCTGGATCTCAGTCTCCTGAGTAGCTAGGATTATTATATCATCCAGCTTCTTTCGAGGTGCTTACATGGCAGAAGGGACAAGATATCACTCTCTCGGACCTCCTTTTTAAGAGCACATATTCCACTCAAAAGGGTTCTCCCTCTGTGACCAATCCCTTTCCAGGGCCCCACTTCCTAATACCATCACAGTGGAGATTAGGATTTCAACACAGGAATTTTGAGAGGCCATGAACATTCAGACCACAGCATGGATGAATATGTGAGGCAGTAGGACCAACAACTAAATCTATCACAGAGAGCCTGAACTCTTCAAAAAGTAATAGTGCTTTTCCCCAGTATGTACCAAGAAAGTAGGAAAAAGAAAAGTTTATTAGCAGGTGTTTTGCTCACCCATTCTGATGATGATGATGATGATGATAGTAACTTCTCTTTGGGACTGTCATCATTTGGATAAGTTTGATTTCCCTCAGTTCTAAGAAGAAAACTATGAGAACTGTGAATCTGTGATTGACAGATCAAGAGGTACATGTGCTCTTATCTGTGCTAATTGACTCAAAGATGAGCATGTGACTACACACAAGCCAATGACAGCCAAGCCTGGGATTCTGGATACAGCTGGGAGGGGAAAAGTCTTTCTGTAGAACTTGGTAAATATCTCTATCATTCACTGTCTCACATGAGGTCTTTCTCTTATCACACTGATCCTTGATTTTCAGGATCTTTTAGCCTGTATGCTACATAAATGTCACTTTCCAAGAGAGCATGAGTTGTCACTGTTAGTCTGGGTTTTGCCTGACTCTTCCAATCATTGAGTCACTTTACTCCTCAAGTCTTACCTCTTGAACTCAGAAAATTGGAAATCATTTCAGAAACATCACTATTGTCATAGCAACATTAGTTAAATTAAAATGTTCTAAATTTTTTAAATGTCACCTGTTTCAATAGAAGTCAGAAATATATTTTAAATGAATTACAAACCAAACAAAAAGGAGATTCCAAAAAGGTAAATTAAATGCATAAGTGCTAACACTATTTGTGTTAGAATGACAAATGTTGGGTGTAGGATAATAAGAAATATGAGCTGGTTGATAAAAAGATTGAGTATTTTTCTATAATCAACTTTCCTGCCGCTCCAATTAATAGTGAATTTATTATGGTTTTCTTCATAATATGGAAAGTCTTTCTGTCTTAAAACCTCAGAGCAGATAAACATTTTAGGTGATTAAAAAAATGCATTTAGAAAATGATGCTCTCTCAGAGGCCTGCGGGAAGAAATTCATACCATTCTTTACAATTTTATTACAGAAGATGAATAAATGTCTGTCACATTAACTTTGCTCAATCTCATAAAGGGTGGGAAAGGCAGCAACAAATGCAAATAGCAAAACACAATTTGTTTTCCTTCAGTTGCTTGATGAGAAAGACTGGTTTTTGTCATATGCAATGCAGGGTCCCATCAAAACACTCAGTATCCGGATCTAGTTGGCATAATCCACATTGTTATCTGCATGTGTATGGAAGAGATGGGAAATCAGAAAATGATAGTGAGGAACCCATTCCATTCACTCCCCCATTCCACTCACTCCACAGCTTCCTAATTGTATGCCTTCACAACATGACTTTGAAAGTCCCAGATTCAAAAATCATGCTTCTAGAACTTTCTGCTAGAGCCACATTCCAGCAACAGAGCTTGCTACCTAAAACAGTTGTTCCAAATCAATATATAAACACAATGGTCACAATTTGTCTAATTCATAACATTAGTGTTGCTATGCAATAATCTATGAACATTCCAATGGTTGAAAATGAGCCATATTTCTCATGCTTGGGAGTTCACTGATATAGACTAAGAAGCTATAGGTACCTCTGCTCTTCAAGTCTCTATGCTTTCCTTGCAAAGGGCTAGCCTGTGCTTCTCACTACCCTAATAATGGCCAAAGGGAGCCAAGTGACTTCCACTGAGTATGCCATCTTTCTTTCTCATGCTATCTACCCAGTAAGTCAAGTGACCAAACCAAGAGCCAAGATATATCCCTTCCTCTGTGTGGAAGGAACATCCAGGCTAAGAGCAAATTATAAACAGAGAGAGAAAGAATTTGAATTATTAGTCTGGCACTTGTGGCTCAGCCTGTAATCCTAGCTACTCAGGAGGAGGAGAGCTGAGGATTATAATTTAAAGCCTCAGAAGAAAGGCTCCAGAGATTCTTGTCTCCAAGCAACCAGGAAAAAGCAAGACATAGATGTATGGTTCAAAAGGCAGAACCTTGAGTCTTGAGCTAAAAAGTCAAGCAAGAGAGTGTGAAGCTCAGAATTCAAGCCCCAGTACTGGCAGGAAAAAAAATAATAGTAAAAAGGATTGGAACTATTGGTTTAATCTACTATGTTTATACCTTTTTATACTCATTTGTACATTTATTTGCTTATTCATTTGTACATTATTTCAAGATCATTAACTATTTACTGAGCCAACTATATGTTAGGCACAAAGAATGCAAAAGTGTAGGGGTAATGAGTTCCTTGCCTTCGTAGAGCTTGTATGATACTTGATGACATTAAGCAAGTAGACAAATAAAACAAGGGAAATAAAGAAAGAACACTGATGAAGAATTGTGAGCTGGTAGAAGTGGAGAATGGGATAACTTAGAAAGAGCTCTCAGGGAAGACTATCCCCTGCATTTACGTGGGTCTCATATGTAGTCAAGCCTTGAGTGCTTGCTGTATGCCTTCATTTGATGCCACTTCTGAAATACATTGGTATTTCAGAGTTCAAAACCGTTAAACCCTCCTATGAAGTATGAATAGATAAATGGATATTCTCAGATATCTTAGATCTATGTGGTTTTTTGTCATTTAGCTTCCAAAAGACTTTCTTGGCAAGGCTGGGTAGGAATTAGACATCAAAATCCATGTTGTTGAGAAAACCAGGATGCACTAAAGGAAGGGCTCAAAGGGTAGTCCCTTGGCTTGACCTCACCAAACTTCATGTGCTGCTCAGTTCCTCAGTGTGACCGTCTTGTGGTGGTGCCTTTAAGAGATCTAATCTGTTTGGAGATCTTCCACTCCACCAGAGATGTTAACTGGAGATTGGGGGGGGGGGGGATTGATGTTTGAGATTGAATATCTTTTTTTGTTTTCATTTGTTTTAAAGTCAGAAGGGATGAAAGGTGTGGCATTGATCAAGAGTCACTGTATTCACATACTGCTTTGTTGAACGACACCTCCTCCGTAGCACTACTTAAAGATAATTGTTTTAAGAGGAAAGACAACAACAAAAGTGTGGCACTTTTTACTCCTGGGAATTTTATGTGTGGCTTTATTATTTTTGTCCTATTTTCAAATTACAATTTTGTTTTCTCCTTTGCCCACTGAGAAGAGTAGACAGAATTCAACTGCTATTGACTTTTACTAAGACAAATTCTAGATTTATTGATCTGAGAAATAAATATTAATAGAGGTTAAATTGGGGTCAATTTTTAATCTAAGAGATGATAAATCTTGATATATTGTCCATGGTTGGCTGGTCAATATGTCTCTTAGGCCATGCAGGTTCTCCTGAACAAAAGGACAGTTCACAGGACCTACCTGCAGGCAAAAGCATCTCCCTTGTCAGCCTTCTTCTCATGCAGAGCCTAGGATGCACAAATCTGTGACACATCTTGTCCTTACAAGGAATGGACCATAATCCAAGCCAAATCATATAATTGAGAAAAAAAATAAACTTAGATATTTCAGCAACCAATCTTAGGACTTCCTTTACACGTGCACACACAAACACATACTTCTTCTCCAGATTGGTCACAAGAGTGAAGGGGGTATGGAGGACCTGTTAGTGAGTTCACTTACAGAAGGTATTTCAGCTTGCTCATGCGACTAAAACTCTGATGACAGTATCTTGTTTTTTACCTGAATCCACCTATTCCTGCCTCACTATTAATCAATGGTTTTCATTCAACAAATATTGACTTCCTGGTACTTTCTCCTACCTCACATTTACATATACCAAAGGACTATCATAAAAGCTTTTTATATTGACCCATTCATTACTCACAACTGTCTTGCAAGGCAGGCATAATTATTGTGCTGTGTTGTATCCATGAGATAAGGAAACTTAGCTATAAAGAAGAGAAGAAAGTTGCAGAAGCTCACACAGCCAATAGGTAAATCCTCACCTTCAGGTTACACTGTGTACTGGCCCCAACGCCTTCCCACAATGCCTGGCTCTATGGCCACAACATTTCCATGTGCTTAATGCTTGTTCAGGAACTTTCATACATCAGGAAATGATGGGGAGTGCATGCAAAACTCAAAGTAAACAGCACTTACCACTGGCTAATAGGAACATAAGTGGTTTTCCTTTTCTCCTAACCTTGTTTCCTACTCTTCCCACAAGTTTATGTGTAAGGTATTATGAGTTGTCTAGGAAACATGCAAATGATCATAAATGAGTGAAGAGGGCAAGTGCATTAAAGCCCATTCCAATTTAAACTGCCATTTGCAGGTAGAGCCCAAGAGGCAGAGACAAACTAGTGATGGTTTAAAAACTAGAAGAAATCCTCCTCCATTTGAAAGGAGTCTAAAGCCAGGGCTTTAGAGTTCCAGGATGGCTCTGTTATCAATGAGGACCATCTCTGCTTAAGTTAGGAATGTATTCAGCTACTAATCATGAAATCTGATGCAACATTACCTTAAACAGGAGTTTGCTTGTCTACCTAATTATCTGTCTATTTGTTTGTTTTTCCATAATGAGAATTCCAGGGATAGGTGATAGCTTGTGTTGGTTTAGAGGATCAGCCGACATTGATTGTCAGCATGGCTGTCCAGAGCGCCAGCAACTCCTTAGGATATCAGCTTTGGATCTTTGTGCTTATCATCTCCACGACCTAAGGTGGCTGTCTTGGCTCCTGCCATTAGGTACCACCCATGAGGCCAACTTTTGGTATGGGCAGGTTTTGTTTGCTCTTCTCCCTTCTTGTGTATATATGGTGATAACTCATTATGGTTTTAACTTGCATTTCTCTGTTATCTAATATGGTTGATGGTTATTTGAGAGCCTAATTTGTGAGCAAGCTTACCTTTTCCAGCACTCATAAATAGAAGTCAGGCCTTTTTACCCATTCTATGTTTTATTGGGTTTTTTTTTCTGACTTACATGTGCAAGTTGTTTGTTCTGGATACAAATCCACATTACAAAATCAAAAGGTGAAATTTATTTATGTGTGTGTGATTTTATACATATCCAAACATATTATCTCATGTTAAAATGAGCAAAAAGTTTGGTCATTATGTTTCTATAAGTTAATTCTCTCTCTTTTTTCTCCTTTTATTATCAATACTTACAATTTGGGATCCATTTAAGATGAATTACTTTACTCTTTAAAGTTTATTTTACTATGAAACGATATTCATGTGTCCTATACCATAAGAAGTAATGGGGGAATTCAAGGGATTTTCTTATGTACAATGATCCTGGCTCTAAGGCTAAGTCCTTCATCAAGGGTAATCCACAAACCAGAGCTGCCATTAACTTCTGTTAACTCCAGGGTTTTGCAGATTACAATCAGGGCTAATTTAAATAGTAGGTTAAGATTTCTTTTTCCATGTCTAACAACTTGAGGCTTTGAAGTTAAGAATAGTACAATAAAAGCTGTATGTGTAGCTGTTTTAGCATTTAACCATGTGTGATAAATATTAGTGGACATATGCCATACTTCTAAGTATTAGATCTCTTTGCTTATCTCGATACCCATTATCACCCAAATAGATAGACATATTGGCAGACTGCACGTAGTCTCCATGGGTGCTCTTGATAAGAAATTAGCTGCCATGTAAAATAAAATCAGTGCAACTTTATTTCTTGCTCTCTGAGATATGAAAGGGACCTCATGAATGTTTCAAGGTTGTTATTATGTATATCCTATTCATTGATTAAAACAAATATTTGTTTAAAATATAGTTGTGAACTCTCAGTTTACAAAAATACCTGACAACTATTTGGCTATCTGCCAATGGTTACTAGTTGGGATGGAAAAAGTGGAAAATACAGGAAAATCATGCTTCAGGTTCTAAGAACAGTTGAAGGACAAATGGGTGACACTCTGATACAGACTCCAAGCATTCAACGAAGAGATAATCCTCAAAGACACTGGACAAAGTAGAACTTATTTATCCTGGGTCTTAAATGTGAGACAGAATTAGACCAAAAGACTGGAAAAAAATAATATGAACAACTCCCCTCCATTAATTTAGCAGCTTAAAGAAGACAAAGTTATTCTCTTGCATGAGAGGGCTCAGAGGAAGCAACCACATCTGCATCATGAGTAGTTCTACTCCACAAGCTCACTCAGATACATACCCAGGGATCTTCCATACCCCAGGACAAAGCTTTTGCAAACCTGGTGCAAGGAAACTCAACTAGAAATGAGTCCAAAACTCAGACTGGCAAGTCTACTAGCTCGTGGGCCAAGATTCCTGCAAGATGCTTCTTAAGGAGGAAGAGGGAAAAGAAATTGTGATGGCTTAAAGGGCTGTGTAATTTCAATAGAAGAATAGCTTTGGAAACATATGTTTCAATTTCAACTGTCCACAAGATTCTACTGGTATAATTGTCATCTTTGTTATTTTTGCTTCATGACTTCCTTTTTAAAAATTTTTAAGTAGAGTAAGCAACATAAGGTAAAACACATAGTAAGACTTAACAAAAGTTAAGTTCCCCGTCCCCCCTCTAAATCTCTCTAATGTCCAGGCTTTCTTCTAAACTGTCTTACACAACTTCCCCCCAAAGAGTATATTAACACGGATACTATATACTATCTTGATGGTAGTATCATTTATAAATCATAATACAAATTATAAAACCAAACTCTCAGAGCCGTATCCAATAGTGCAGACCACCAAGAAGGAATAAATCCTGAACTATCATGCTTCAAATTATATGTTCTCTGTCTTGTTTTTACCTTAGCCTTGTGTTTTAGAGTTAATGACCATAATTGAGTCATGCAAAATCATGAGCTTTTTTCTGACTTGAGCCATAAGTTCAACAAAGCAATGTACTTTCTTCCCTTGAGGATATTTTCAAGGGATTTGTGGATCTCATTCCAGGATCTCAGCTCCATCCCTCTAAGCAGAAATTCTAGGTGGGGCCATCTCTGTCCCATCTCCAGGAGGATCCAGTCTTCTAAGCCATAGGACTTCTCAAAAGTCTTTTTAGTTAAATGCCATGAGCTTACCAAACTTCTTTGGCCTTTGATTCCACAAAGTAAGTTCGTGAGAAGCTCTTCAGTCCCCAAATATTTGTTGAGTTCAGATCTATAACTAGTGTTAAGCCAAAGAAAACCAACTTACATTCCAGTAGCTTTACACTAAATTCAAAATAACCTTATAGCTAAGTGACACCTTCTCAACAAGCCTGGGCTTTACACTCAGTGAAACCAGAAATACATATACCCTGGTCCCTATTGTTGAGCAACTCAAAGAAGTCACCATATCAACAAACACTATTTTGAGTTTAGTAAGTATTCCTTGGTGTTACTGGGGAATGTTCCTGAGTTGCAGATTCATATGGAGTGTTGTTCCTCCTTTATAAGGTATCAACAATAGTCATAGCACAAAAGCTTTTGAATATGACCACAGATACTACCTTCACCCATTTACGGCATTCAGTAATTGGTTTTAGTTACTTATTTATATTTATTTAGTTATTTATATTTAGTTTATTTATATTTACTTAGTTATTTATTTATATTTTTGTGCTGGTCATAGGGCTTGAACTTGGGGCCTGGGCACTGTTCCTGAGCTTTTATACTCAAGGCTAGTGCTCTGTCACTTTAACCATAGCTCCACTTCTAGTTTTTGGGTGGTTAATTGGAGATAACAAGAGTTTTGCAGACTTTCCTTCATGGCTTCAGACCATGATCCTCAGAGTTCAGCCTACTGAGTAGCTAAGATTGCATGTGTTAGCAACCAGCATCTGGCAGCAATCAGTAGTTTTTAAGTGGAAGTCCTATGATCCTGTAAGCCTAGAAGAAGATGACAGAGACTGAGCATGAACTCAACCACAGCATCCTTGGCATCTAATCTTCAAGTCCACCAAATTAAATCATGAATACCAAGGGTTCTAAGAAGAAGCTGATCTGTGTTCACTAATGCTAATATGTGCTTTGAGAATATCAAACCTTTGTTAACTCATTTTGCACATATTTGTAGAATATCTGTCAACTCTCTCTCAGCCAGCCACCATTCTAGACACAGGAGAAAAAAACAGAAAACAAAATAAACGTTGTCACTACCTTGGCACATTGTGCTAGTCAAATGGCTCTACAGACAAAGTTGTGACAATAAGGTGTACCATGACCAAAAGAGCATACAAATAAAGGAATAGGCCCTGCCTGGCAATTCAGGGGGCATTTCTTGGAAGTAGTTGCCTCAGAACTGAAACCAGGAAAGAGAATTCACTCAGTGGAGAGCAAGAGGAAAGAACAGTCTAAGCAGAAAGAATACGACTACAAAGCCTATTTTGAAAAAAAAAAGTCTAAATATTTGCCATTAAGACAAACAATGGATGCTTATCTTTCAAAGGCCCAATGGACTGCTGTCAAAAGGCTAAAATGAGGATTCATCCACTACGACAAAGGCAACAGACTTTCCTATAAAGGTCTAGATAGTTAACATTGTAAACCTTATGTGGACTTTTCCAGAAGATTTGTTTTTGTAGCCCTTTAAAAATGCAACAAGCACACACACAATACATAGATATCCTAGATAGATAGATAGATAGATAGATAGATAGATAGATAGATAGATAGATAGATAGATAGATAGATAGATAGATAGACAGACAGACAGACAGACAGACAGACAGATCTCAAGCTATACATAAACCAGCCTCAAGCTTTATTTGGGCTGTGGGTCATACTTGGCTAACCTCTGTTCTAAGAGACTCCACCTTTGTTTGTCACATTTTTCATTATTGATTAGGACACAGATTCTGGAAAGTTACAGTTAACTTAGAGCTATTTTTGTCTGGGAGGGATGCAAATGACTTCAGCTGGTAGGAAAACTAACTGAGAGGCTACAGTCTCATTGTACTAGGCCCCTGTACCACTTCTATATCTAAACCAGCAATCTTATTCCAACATTCTTTAGCCAGTGCTAATAAATGCTTAATTCCACTGCTCCCTTTGAGTGAACTTTATTGTCTTGTTGGTCCCTCACTAATGTGTCAAGTAAATCTTTGTACCTATTCACCTCATATATGTACAAGAATCTTGTTCCCTAACTTTAAAAAAAATCATGCTTGACAGGTTCTATAGCAACAAAAGAGGATTGTTTTGCACAAGGAATTGAGAACAACACAGTATGTCTGGTACAGAGAGCAAAAAGAGAGGTGACTATGTAGTGATGTAGGGATACAGGACCCAACTGTTAAGAAAAGGTTGAAGAACACTGGAAATCATTAGAATGTTATGTGAATTTTGAAGGAGAGTTGGCAGTCACATAATTACTTCACCCACAGTTCACAGTTGCACATAGGTCCAAGTCTTAGCAGCTTCTTGCAGAAGAAGGTTGTAGGGTAAGGAAAATGATCAGATCTGGCAAGATTTAGTGAAGGGTTGTTTCTAGTGGACTCATGAGATAGAGGGGCTGTCATAGATGTTTAGTCAGCCTTTCTCTCTTGAGTTGCTTCATACAATACAAAATGATTTACTTCGTATGCAAAATGACTACCAGAAAGCCTAAAAGATTCCTTAGGTCTTATAGTCAGCTTATTCCTTCTGCAAATACATACATGCCTGTGTAAGAAAGACATAATACAGTCAGAAGACTTCTTAGTGAGTGAAAAAACAAATCTGTAATTTACCCTTCTCGGGATTGGATTAAGGCTGCCTGAGGATTTTTATTTCTACTGATAACAGTCAATCTTAAACTGGGCACTGGTGGCTCACACCTGTAATCCTAGCTACTCAGGAGGCTGAGATCTGGGGATTGCCATTCAAAGCCAGCCCAGGCAGGAAAGTCTGTGAGACTCTTATCTCCAATAAAAGCCACTAAAAAACCCGGAAGTGGTGCTGTGGCTCAAGCAGTAGAGAGCTCACCTTGGGCTGAAGAGTGCAGGGACAGTGCCCAAGCCCAGAGTTCAAGCCCCAGGACCGACCCAAAACAAAAAAGAAAAACAGTCAATCTTAAATAAACTAAATAACCAAAGTTCCTAGAGTTTACCCCTACACTGTAAGCATTTCTCTGTAGTAATAAATTAAATCTGAAGATTCT
>NW_027204830.1:5000-20052 GCF_024711535.1 Dipodomys merriami
CGGGCCGGCAGGACGGCGCGCCCGGGCGTGGCACGACCGCACGGCGCCCACACACCGCGAACCCGACCCCACGACCCCCCCCCACACCTCCTTCCCGCCGGGCGGGGGGGGCGGAAGGAGCAGAGAGGGAACACGGGCAAACCGGGGCATCCGTCTGTCTCTCCACGGGGACCAGACGTCAAGGAGCGTGAGCGAGGAGAGGGCAGAACCCCACCCCTCCCTCCCGGCCAGCGGGCGATGGCGAGGAGGAGACGGGGAGCCAACGAGGGGGAGCGAGGGCGGCGAGGCGGATCCCGGGTCGCCGCACACCAGAACGACCGGGCGGGCCCGACCGGCCCCGAGAGCGCACACAAGGGTGGGCGCGGAGCGGGCGCGGGAAGGGAGGGAGGCGCGGACCTCGATCCGGGAGACCGAGGCCGCCCGACCAGCGAACGCCGGCAGCGACCGGGAAGACCGACACCGGCGGGCCAAGCCGGCCGCCGACGCGACCCAACCGCCACCATCCGGGACGGCGGCGCGGGCACACGGGCGCAAGCAGGCCACCGCGCGGTGACGAGCAGAGAGAGGAAGAGCACGGAGAGGGCAGGGGAACCCGTGGCCGGGGGGGGGGAAAGGGCACCACACCGCACCCAAAGCGCGAGGGCACCGCATCACCGACACCCCGCCTGCCGGCCCGGCGGGCACGGGAGCGGCGGCGCGCACACACGGACGGGGAGGAGAGCCAGGCCCCTTCCCCGCCCGGAGGCGGCGCGCCGACGTCCACGGTCCAGCCGGCCAGCCGGCCGGGTCGCGCGTGGCACACACCCGAGCGGCCAGAAAGCCGAGGGTGACGCGCACAACGCAACGCACGCCACACGGCCACGGGGTTTTTCTCCGCCTCCCTCAGAAGCCGGCCCGAATTCACTCGCTCGCACGGACGCGGGGGCCGAGCGCACAACGACCCGCGCCACCGCGGACCGGCGGTGCCGGCAAGGGGTCGGGGGTCTGCGGCGACGACCCGTCGGCGACAAGTCACACCGGCCAACGGCGGCGGCCGGAGGCGGCGGCAGGGACCCCGGGAGGCGGGCGACACCAAACCCAACGCACGCGAGCACGCTCACGCGCGGACACCGCCGGCACAGAGCGGACGGGGCCAGGCACGGGAACCGGGGTCGCGACGGGCACGCGGCGGCGACACGCCGGGAGAGCACAACGCCCCGGATCCGGGACCGGGGCGGGGGACGAAGCCACACGGCTCGAGACGGAGGAGACGATGCGGGCAAGCCTCTGGCACGGCGAGCAGGAGGGAGGCGCGGGAACCCGGGACGACATCGCGCAGGCACGCGAGGCGGCGCCCAGCGGGAGGAGACACGTCACGCCGGCTTCGGGCCCCCGGACGGCCAACTCCCGAGCGAGGGACGCACGCGGGAATCTCACCGCCACCGCCCCCGTGGCGTACCGGCGGTCCCGCTGGCAGGAGCCCTCGCGTCGTGAGCAAAACCGATCCGGGAAGACCCTTCAAAAGCCACCGCCGCCGCGACGACGTGCCTCCCCCACACCGGGAGAGCAGCCTCACGAGCCGAGCGCCGTCCCCCCCACCAAGAGAACACACCACACACGCCCAACTCGACCGTCCGCCGGTGGCCGGCCACCAAGGCCAAACCGGTGAGGATCGCGGAAGGCTGATGCGGGTGAGGAGGGCATGCCGGAAGCCCAATAAGAGCAGCGGGGAGGGTCATCGGGTCGGGTCACCGGGGTGAGAGGCGAGCGAGCGAGCGAGCGGCCACCCCCCCCACGGGCGGGTGGCGCAGCCGCAAACCAGCGGGGAGGTGAGACCTTTCCGGGCACAGCCGGCACGCCAGGGAAACGAACGCGGGATCTCACCACCCCCAACTCCTGGGCGGTCCCGCGCAACGCCTGGGACACCGAGCCGGCCGACCAGCGGACCGGAAACCCCCACCGCGGCAGCGGCGGGCCCCCCCAAAAGAGGCCCGAGAGGGAAAAGGCAGCTCGCACACGCCTCAAAGACCCCGCGAGCGCCCGCGGAGCCACCCGCGCCAGCAGGGCCCCACCGCACCCATCCACACCGCCGGACACGGCACCCATCATCGACCGCCTCTTTTTCGGCCGCGTGAGCAAGGGCCCACACACACCGGGATCCTCGGCTCCGGAGGGCCAGAACCCCCCCGAGCGGCACACCACCACGGGCACGGCGGCCCCGGAACACCGCGGGGCCCGGCGCCCGGCACGGCGCCGTCGTCGCCAACGGGCGGCGGCCCACACAGACGCTCGGGAACAGCGTCGCCAGGGGCCGGAGGGGGAGGGGGACGGGACCCCCCAAAAACCCCACGGCACCCCAAGCACGAGGCCGGGAAGCCACACACCACACGCCCTCGCATCGCGACCCAGCACAGGCTCCAGGCTCCGCCACTCGACACACCGCGCGCGAGGCAGGGGCGGGGACGGATCGGGAACGTCCTCCACTCACCACACCAGACGACGGCCCGGGAGAGGCCCCGCGGGACCCTCCCCCAGCTCGGAGGGGGGAGGCGCGGGCACGCAGTTACCAACGCGGGCAGCCACTAACGCTCAAAAGCGGGACAGGGAGCGGCAGGGCCGCGGGAGCCCATCGGGGGCGGGCCCCCGCCAACCCGGCAGCGAACGCCGCCTCCCGAACGAGGATCGCTAGAGAACCTCTCCTCACTCTGAGGGTGGCCCGCACCCAACCCCGACGGGAACCCCGCCGGGACCAGCACACATCAAAGGCGTCCATCCTTCCCACCACGGGTGGCAGGGAGGGGTGGGGCGGGGGGGGGTCTGCGGCAGCAGCAACACCAACCCTGGTCGGTCGGCCTTGCCGTGCGGGGCCAGAGCAAAGTCGCGCACACGGGCGGGGAAGCCCGCACAGGCCCGGCTCGCCTCCCACTGCAACATCTCAGGTCCCCCGGTGCAACAAGAGCCAGGTGACACGGCAGGGAAGACAAGCCAGGACCAGGGCCGGCAGCTCATGCGGGGAAGCCACCCGCCCGGCGCAACAAGGGAAGAGCGCTCCTCCTCTGGGGAACCGCCTCGACCCCCCCCCAGCAGAGACGTCAATCTCTGCGATAACTTTTTTCTCACTCGCACAAGCCCCACAAACCCAAGGACGGCCGGGACACACCACGGGCAGCAGGCTGGCACAAGGCAACGGACAACGCCGGGATCGGGAACGACACCACCACTCAGCCTCAGGCACCTGAGAGAACCGACCGGGAGCGTTCCGGGAGCACCGCAAGAGGGCAGAGCGCGAGGCGCGGCTTTTCACACCACACAGCACGGGCAAGCACGGAGCACCGACCCTCCCTCTCCGCGGAGAGAGCCGACCCCCGTGCCGATAACGAGTCACGGGAAGAGAGGAGCAAGATCAGGGGCGCCCCCCCTCCTCCAGCGTGTACAAGTCCCCGACCTCACGGCGAGGGCAGGGAGAGCGCAGCCGGACCCGGTTGCCGCACCCCTGCCTCCCCGCACACCACCGGCGCCGGCACGGTGGGACGGTGAGGGCAGGGGCCCACGGGCAGAACGAGAAGAGCGGTCCCATTCGCCATGAATGTCCGTCCCTCGCCTGGCGCAGCTTAGGCCCGGGCCCGAAGGAGATCGCAACGTCACCACATCAATCACACCGAGGGGGCGGAGAAGACAGCCACACGGCACTCGGGAGGCGGTGGGGCCCAGGAAGCTCGGCTCCCGAGAGGGCCAACAGCCTGGGATAAAAGCGTAGCCAGGACAGACAACCTTTCGTGAGTAACGAGCGAGGTAAAAGGAAAAAAAAAAAAAAAAAAAAGAAAAAAAGGAAAAAAAAAACTTAAAAAAATAAAAAAATAAAAAAAGTACCACGGGCTTCAGCGTCCCTGGCGCTCGGGATTACCAGGACACCTCCACCGGGCACAGAGCCGAAAGAAGCTAGAGAGGAAAAAAAGAAAAAGAAAAAGAACCACGGACAGCGCTCGGGAGTAGCGCAGGTCAGCGGCCGACCAGGCCCGCCATCGGGAAGCGGCAGGTCGGGGGAGTTGGAGCTAGGGGCGATAGGGGGGAAAAAAAAAAAAAAAAAAAGCCACGGAGGTCGGACGAGCACGACGGCAGGACGGGGATGCCGCACACGCACAGGCAAGGCAAGGCAGGACTCGCCCCCCGCCTTTTCCTCCTCAAGCCGGCCACGGCGAGGGAAGCACACCGCGCGGGCCTACCTATGCACCCCAGGCAACCAACCACTCTCCTCCTCGGCGTGCCGAGGCAAGGGCCAGAATCCGGCACCGGGAGCGGGGGAGAGATCAAGGACGACGGGACTCACTCAGCCACCAACCAACCACCACCACCACCACCACCACCACCACACCCACGAGCCACCACAGGGGCAAGGCCTGCTCAGGGCAGCGGGAGCCCGGGGTGCGGGGGGAAGGGCAGGGGGACCCGGACCGGGAAGAGACGGGAAAGGCCCGGCACACAGCATCCGAGAGAGCCCCAAAAGACCCGCTGACAGCCACCGGGACACAGCATGCCAGCACCCTCCTGCAGGTACAAAATCCTCACGTCACCACGCCAAAACCAGCTGGTCACGCAGGGGCGACAACTCGCTGGCGACAGGGACCTCTCGGAAACCACATCGGGGACACCTGTCCCCAACACGTCCCCAACAGAGCCAGACACGGAACTCTCAGGGACAGCTGGTCGACCACATAAAGGCGAAGACAGACGAAGAGAGAGGGCGGGAGCGGGGTCAGGGGACGCACCCGCCCCACTACCCCGGGTGCGCACGGGCTCACGGCACGAGCGGCACGGGGAGCCTTCCCCCGGCAGACGCGAGGCACCCACTCCGAGAGGCACCCAGCCACCACACCCACACCGCGCGGGGTCGGTGGTGAGCGCCCTGCCGCCAGCACGCACACACGCGGGACTCCCGGGCTCGGGTCCCCGACTCCCGAGGTGCTCCCTCCACCTCGACTTTTCCCCTACGCAGGGCCCACCGGGCAAGTCCCCGCCATCGCGCACACCGCAGACGGTAGGTAGGTAGGTCCCGGCCCCGAGGCTCGCCTCGGCCGTGCCCACGGCTCCTCGCGCCGGAGAAGTCTGTCCTCCGGCCTCCGGGGCCGTGGAGAAGGCCGTGGAGGAAGGCCACACGGGGCCGGCGACCCAGGCCCTCGCGCCCGGCACGCGCCAAGCGCTCACTCGGAGGTGACTCCGACGACCATCCTATGTCGGGGAGGGGCGGGGTGTAGGTCCCGGCCCCGAGGCTCGCCTCGGCCGTGCCCACGGCTCCTCCCGCCGCAGAGGTCTGGCCTCTGGCCTCCGGGGCCATGGAGGGAGACCACACGGGGCCGGCGACCCAGGCCCTCGCGCCCGGCACGCGCCAAGCGCTCACTCGGAGGTGACTCCGACGACCATCCTATGTCGGGGAGGGGGGGGGGGTGTAGGTCCCGGCCCCGAGGCTCGCCTCGGCCGTGCCCACGGCTCCTCCCGCCGCAGAGGTCTGTCCTCCGGCCTCCGGGGCCGTGGAGGGAGACCACACGGGGCCGGCGACCCAGGCCCTCGCGCCCGGCACGCGCCAAGCGCTCACTCGGAGGTGACTCCGGGGAGGGGGGGTGGTCCGAGTCCGGGCCGGGACCGGCCCCACCACCTAGCGGCTCACCCGGGGACCCTTTCCCCCGACTCCCGAGACGTCCCTCGTACTCTCCTTCTTTCGCCCTCAAAGACCAGAGTCCAGGGAGGGGAGGAGGACAAGGCGTCGGGCCCAGACAGAACTACGGGAGGGGAGGAGGACAAGGCGTCGGGCCCAGACAGAACTACTGGTCGACCCGACCAAGCCGCCACCCCCGGCACAGACCGGGCACGGAAGAGAGAGCGGCGACTCACGGCCCCACCCCGCGCTCGCCTGCGGGCGCAAAGTCCGACAGAACAGCCGCCCCGGCGCCACAGCGACACCACGGCGACAGTCGCGCCCGGCACCCGGTAGAGGCCGGGCCTCCGCCCGGCTCGCTGCCGCCAGACCTCCTCCTTCACTCGCTCGCTCGGCTGAGAACGAGGGGACTGTCATATCAAGGCGGACGCCAGGGGGAGCACGACAACCGCCTTCCAACGACCGACTCCACCGAGCCGCCGTACCCCGGATCGGCGCGCGCCGGCCGGCTCTGAGCTCCGGAGACACAGAACACGGAAACGAATCGCCTCACTCCCCACCGCCACGCACCGAGAGGCACAACCTAGGTCAGGACCTGCAGCCGGGTCCTCTCTGCGACCTCACGAACGACACCAGAGCCACCAGAGACCTAGACCGAGATCGAGCCGCCGCCGCCGCCGCCGCCGCCAGCGACCAAAGTGAAACCAGGAACCAGGACGGGAGTCGCCCGAACGGAGCGGCCCGAACCCGAGAACCGGGAAGCCGGGATCGGTCCCAAGCAGGAAGGGGCGGCAAAGACGGCAGGCCTGCACCACGAGAGAAAACGAACCGGCCACCCGCACGACCTCCGCCGCCCGTGGCAAGACCCCCACCCCCACCCAACATGGCCAGAAAAGGGCAAGTGAGCGCTCGTCCCACCGTCTGCCCGCCCGTCTTTTTTTTTTTTTTTTGGGGGGGGGGTGTTTGTACGTTTTGTTTTCTTTTTCCCCCAGATGGAAACCAGAAAGAAACAACAACAACAACAACAACAACAACAACAACAACAACAACAACAACAACAACAACAAAAAACTCCCAAAGATGGGTCGGCTCCAGCAAGAGACGAGCCCTCGGGAGGCACCCCGCTCACTTGTGAAAGTCCGCCGCCCGCCCGCCCCACAACACGCTCCCTCCCCCCGCCCCCACCCGCCCCCCCCCCCCCTTCACAGGCAGGGAAAGGGCAGGGGGAAGGCCAGAGAGAGGTTTCTTCTAACACAGAGAGGGTAGGTACACGTCACGCACACAGGTCTGGAAACCCACGGTGACAGCGCCATGGGAAGCGTGAGTCCACTCACCCATCACTAAATGACAGGAAAGCCAAACGAGAGCCGCTGGCTGGGCAGAAAAGGCCTTTGACAAAATTCAACATTCATTCATGCTAAAAGCTCTGGAGAAAATAGGAATAGAAGGAACATTTCTAAAAACAATAAAAGCCATTTATGACAGACCAATAGCCAATATTATACTTAATGGGGAAAAGCTACAACCAATTCTCCTAAAATCAGGAACAAGGCAAGGATGCCCACTGTCTCCACTCCTCTTCAATATAGTCCTAGAACCCTTAGCCAGGGCAATAAGGCAAGAAAAAGACATTAAAGGGATCCGCATAGGGAAAGAAAAAGTTAAACTATCCCTTTTTGCAGACGACATGATACTATACCTCCACGATCCCTAAAAGTCCATCCCGAATCTCTTAGAAATCATAACTCTCTTCGTCAAAATAGCAGGATACAAAATAAACCCACAAAAATCAGTTGCCTTCCTATACACTGATAATGTACAGGAAGAGAGGGAAATAAAGGGAGCAACCCCATTCACAATAACCTCCCGAAAAATAAAATATTTAGGAATTAACCTAACCAAAGATGTAAAAGAACTATTTAATGAGAACTATAAAAAGTTAAAGAAAGAAATTGCAGAAGACACTAGGAAATGGAAAGACCTCCCATGCTCCTGGATAGGCCGACTTAATATAGTAAAGATGGTAATACTTCCAAAACTAATATACAAATTCAACGCAATTCCTATTAAAATCCCAATGACGTACATCACTGAAATACAGAAAACAGTCCAAAAATTCATATGGAACAACAAAAGACCTAGAATAGCCAAAACAATTCTAGGGGATAAAGACAATATGGGAGGGCTATCCATGCCGAACTTCAAACTCTACTACAGAGCTATAATAACAAAGACAGCATGGTACTGGCACAAAAACAGACCCGAAGACCAATGGAACAGAATAGAAGATCCAGAAATAAATCCACAGGCCTACAGCCAGCTGATATTCGACAAAGGAGCCAAAGACATACAATGGAAGAAACACAGCCTCTTCAACCGCTGGTACTGGGAAAACTGGGCAGCCACATGCAGAAAACTAAAAGTGGACCCCAGCCTATCACCATGCACCAACATCAACTCAAAATGGATTAAAGACCTTAACATTAAACCTGAATCTCTGAAACTACTGCAGGACAGAGTAGGAGAGACACTTGAACTAATAGGCACAGGAAGGAACTTCCTGAACAGAGTCCCAGGGTCACAACAAATTGGAGAGAGACTCGACAAATGGGACTACCTTAAAATAAAAAAAAAAAAAAAAAAACAAAAACAAAAACAAAAAAACAGCTAGCCTTTTCTAATAGGCTCTGCCACTCTCTCTGGAGCAGGATTCGGGGCATGAGGCGATGAATCTGAACCCGACACACAGGTGTTGGAGGGTAGAGGCATCTTCACTCACATGCCTGTGGTGGAGGACCTGGACCCGAGTGTGGCGGTGCACAGTGGGTGTGGGTGTGTGTGTCTGTGACTCTGTGTGTGTGTGTCTGTGACTCTGTGTGTGTGTGTGTGTGTGTGTGTGTGTGTGTGTGTGTGTGTGTGTGTGTGTGTGTGCGCGCGGGGCTGGGGGGAGGGCAGGTAGGGAACCCTAGGAGGAAAGACAGGGAGAGACAGACGAGGGGCCCCGGCCCAAACAGAGTGGGGGGGGTCAGAGGGGCGATCCTATCTCCCGGGGGGGGGGGGGTGAAGCATGGTTAGAACCCACAGGCCCGGCGGGCGTACTTCTCTTTGGAGTTCGCACTGGGAACATATGCGGGCAGAAGCGCCCCAGCACACACATCGCATCGCAGACGGGTAGAGAGGCAGAGCCAGGGGGTCAGGCATGGTAAACACTCTATTCCGTCAACACACACACACACACACACACACACACACACACACACACACACACACACACACACACACACACACACACACACACACACACCCCTTAGGGTGTGTGTACAATATCCACAAGGTAAAAGTTTATTCATCCATTCCCCAAAGAAGAAGAAGAAGATTATGTCAGTTACAGGGAAGTAGATGGATGGACTGATGGACTAGGAGCGGCGGGGGGGGGGGGGGGGGGGGCAGAGGGGGGGGGTGCCGGCGGCGGCGGAGAAGAACCTAGAACAGGTGATGCCAGGGGAAGACAGACCGGCGGAGAGACAGACAGACCGACCAACCAACGGCACCTGTTTTCTCTCCTACGTGGATGCTAGACCTAAACTATAACTGGACATGGTAAGCTACACAGCACTCCGGGCAAACAGAGTGTGTGTGTGTCCCCGTGTGTGTGACACACATACTGTCCTTTTGTCAGAAGGTGTAACTTCTCTGAGCATTTAAGATATTGCAGAGAAGACACAAGACGTAATATCCGTAAGTGGCACGACTGTGAACGTATTATAACAACCGGACGTGTGAGGACCAAAGCTGGAATTAGGAGGACAGAAATGTACCTGTCCTCACGCTTTGGGTCATGATCACAAGTACATTTGGTTTAGGATCTTTCAAAACACATCGATGTATCCTTCTGGACACGATGGTCTAGGACCACACTAGTCAATAGCCACTTCAAAGCCAGATCCGCGGTTGGATACGTTTCAATTGGCTTATATTGCATCCTCCAATATTTTTCTCTTCTTTTTATTCTACCTTCTCACTAAAGATCCAGTGGTATAAAGCTACTTTTATTCTCTTAATATTCCATAACTGAAGTGATCTGCTTTGTTTTGCAGCTTTCTCAGCTTAATTCACTGAGGCCTATTTAGTCACACATGATGAGAGGTCCAGAAACATCTTTGGGGCCACGGATGGCTTTTGTAAAGTCCATTTGGGGAAATAGCAAATATAATCTACCATGTCCTAAAATGTAACAGATTATCTCTATGGGGCCGATAGAAATATCCAGATGTGCCCTGTCAACAGCCAGTTATTTTAATTTACTTAAGGGAAATCAAGTGAATAAAAGTCTATATAGTTCAAGAAATTGTATTCTGATACCTATATAAAAAGTTTACCTGAGTGGGTGAGGACATTTGCATGAAATTTCACCTAGGGCAGCACTTGATATTTATAACTCTCCCTAAACTATTGCATTGCCTGTTTTCCATTTTCTTGGCACTCCTTTAGAAATGTTCCCGTCTCAATCTTTCACCCACTGCAGCCGTGGGACCCTTTTTCATAATACGGACGTAAAGACATTTGTGGTACCGTATATAAATTACAACCGTAGGGGCTGGGAAGGTGGCTCAGTGGTAGAGTGCTTGCCTTGCATGCCTGAGGCCCTGGGTTCGATTCCTCAGCACCACATTAAGCAAAAAGAAAAAAGCCGGAAGTGGCGCTGTGGCTCAAGTGGTAGAGCGCTAGCCTTGAGCTGAAGAGCTGAGGGACAGCGCCCAGGCCCAGAGTTCAGGCCCCACGACCGGATCCAAAAAAAAAAAAAAAAAAAAAATTACAACCGTAAATAAACTGGTACAGTTTGCTCGTAAGACATAATATCCAAACGAATTCCGTGTCCAGAAAATAACGAAAAAAAACACCCCCTGCGGGCCCCCCTCTCCCTCCGCTCGGCCCTCCCTTCAAGAACATTTCCTTGTTTGCTGTTGTTTCGTTTTGTTTCGTTGTAAATAAATAAAGCCGCAGAAGAGAGCCGGCGATACCTCATCGCTACTCTCGCGAGAGTCTCTCGGACTCTCGCGAGAGTCGCCAGCCCCCGCCATCAGCACCGAATCATTCCCTGTCACTCCACACGGTGTCCAGTAGGTGGCACCCCAAAACAAGGAAAAAGAACGTCAGGCCCAAGATCGATCAAGACACTTAGGAAGGTCTTGTGAGGAAGGAACACCTCCCCCTCACACACACACACACACACACACACACACACACACACACACACACACACACACACACACACACACACACACACACACACACACACACACACACACACACACACACACACACACACACACACACACACACACACACACACACACACCCCAGCACATCCCCGCCCACACAGGTCATGAATGGCAAACCCCTATGGCACAGAGAGACAGACAGACAAAACACATGGGGTGTGGAGAGAGACCGGAAATCAAAAACAAAAACAAAAACAAAAAACATTTTCCTGGCTTGACCTATGAATGGGCCTGGGCTGGCATTCTGTCCTCTGGGCCCTACAGTCAATCCATGGCAGTCGCTCCTCTCTCCTCATCACTGTAATCCTATCTGATATTTGCCAGAGCCGAACGTGCAGTGGGGACACTTTGGTTCATCGATCTAAACTAGGGCCCGGGGCGGAGGGGGTGGTGGTGGTGGAGGGGAAGCCTAGGAAGTCTGTTGCTATAGTTGGTGGCGGCGGCGGTGGTGGTGGCGGCAGTGCAAAGTGTGTGTGGGGGGAGGGGGGGAGGTAGATCACATGCTGCCATACGTGCCTGTGCCTGTGTGGTAGGAAACAGCAGCAAAGATCAAGGGGTGCAGGGTGTGTGTGTGCACGCCCCAGTCAGTCCTGGGGCTTGAACTCAGAGCCTGAGTGCTGTCCCTTGGCTCTTGTGCTCAAGACTGGCACTCTGGGGCTGGGAAGGTGGCTCAGTGGTAGAGCGCTTGCCTTGCATGCGTGAGGCCCTGGATTCGATTCCTCAGCACCACATAAGCAGAAAAAAAGCCGGAAGTGGCATTGTGGCTCAAGTGGTAGAATGCTAGCCTTAACCTGAAGAGATGAGGGACAGCGCCCAGGCCCAGAGTTCAGGCCCCACGACCGGACCCCCCCGCCCCCGCGCCAAAAAAAAAAAAAAGAGACTGGCAGTCTGCCATTTGAGCCAAAACTCCACTTCTGGCCTTTGGGTTGCTTAATTGAAGACATGAGGCTCACCAAAGTGCAATGCCTATATACCTCTGATCATATAACAAGAAGTCTTCCCCTTTCTTTGTGTTTGTTATCATCGATGTTATTTTGTTTTCTCTTCTCCCCCCCCCCCCATTGTTTCTTCCTTCATCTATTTCCGGGAGGGGCAAGAAATGGAGGGACCCAGGATGAAGAAGTGCAACAGTGGCACTCACTAGACACTATGTTGACACACAACCTGTGGGTGGGGAACAAACAGAACTTGAGGGAGGGAAAACCTGTGAGAGAGCCAGGGAAGGGGTGACATTGTCCAAAAAAAAAAAAAGTACTCTTTTTTAGGGGGTGGGGGGAGATGGGAGGGCAGGAATGGAAACAAAGGAGGAGGCAACAATGCTTGATAAGAAATGTACTCATTTCCTTGCTCGTGTCATTGTAACCACTCTGTAAGTATTTTCACAATTAACACAACTCATTAGCCGGGCGCCGGTGGCTCGCGCCTGTAATCCTAGCTACTCAGAAGGCTGAGAGCTGAGGATCACGGTTCAAAGCCAGCCCGGGCAGGATAGCGCCCAAGCCCAGAGTTCAAGCCCAACGACAAAAAAAAAAAAAAAAAAAAAAAAAAAAAAAACTTATTAATTAAAAAAAAAATGTACTCTTCCTACCTCACTTATGTAATGTAATCTTTCCTATCCTTTTTTTTTTTTTTTTTTTTTTTTTTGTCAGTGGTGGGTCTTAAACTCTGGGCCTGGGCACTGTCCCTAAACTCTTCAGCTCAAAGCGAGTGCTCTACCGCTTGAGCCACAACGCCACTTCCGATTTTCTAGTGCCTCATTGGAGATAAGAGTCTGGTGACTTTCCTGCCCTGCCTGGCTTTGAACCGTGATCCTCAGCTCTCAGCCTCCTGAGCAGCTAGGATTACAGACGCGAGCCACCGGTGTGGGCTGGCATACTGTAACCGTTCTGTATGTCACCATTTCCCTAACAATTTGTAAAAAATCAAAGGAGAGAGGGAGGGTGAGATAACAACCCCTCACGCCTGAGAAGTGAAACCCAACGGGCTTCTAACCGATCTGAGATTCTTTGAAGGTTTTTGCGATGTTAATCACAATCACAAACACAGACGGACAGTTTCTCCAGTCACTCCTTAAGAGGAACGGGGAACAGGGACAGGGAGAAGAGAGGCAGATCCTGGCCTGACCTAGGCGGGAAGATGGAGGGGAGACAAGACTCCTGAACTCCTTTTTCCCCTCACTCTCCTCCGTCCAGAGGGTGGGAGCGTAGGGGTCGGCCACGGGGACATCCCACGGTCACAGTCATGCCTCCCGGAGGGGCAGAGGGCAGAGCACAGGCAAGCATGCCAGCTTCCCCGCCCGCCCCTCCCATTCTGTCCCTGGCGGGCTTGGGCGGGAGGCATACTAGTGGCAGCGGGCGGGTGGAAGTAGTCTGACAACTCCAGCTTGCAGGAAGTCAGTGGCTGCTGGTGGTAGGCAGGGAGGGTCCCAGCAGAAAAAGACCAGAGAGAGAGCGCGCGCACAGACTTTTCCTGCCCAAGGGCAAAAGAGGCCACTTTTGTAAAGATGGGGAGGGGGAGGGGAGGCTGATTCACTCCCCCCCACCCCACCCCGCGCGCTAATGAAGTTACAGGAGCTGAGGGCTGGCCGCCCCACCCCCCACCCCGCCGGGGTGTTTCGCAGAGGACGCAGGGCGGGTCGGGGGTGGGGGTGGGGTGGGCTGGTTTAAGCCTGGAGCCCCAGTCAACTCAGGAACTTCAGGCAACGTTCCTTTGTCTTGTAAATGTCGTCATGGCAACGACTTAAGCGCCCTGGCGGAGGGGGGGAGGGTGGGTGGGGAGGGAGGAGAAAGAAGAAGAAACAAACACGCCCACCCCAGCAGGCCTGCCTGAGTTGAGGCCTTGAATTTCAACCTCAGTAGGGCCACTAAACTAATAAAAATCGTTGTAAGAAACTGTTGACGGAGGACCCTCGGGATAGGATGATTAGGCTGTGTACCCGTGAGGCGAGGTGGCCGTGTGTTCCAGCTTCGTGCCAAGAGGTTGCCTTATCTCGGCCTATCTTCCTTCCCAGAATTGAACACAGAGGCAAGCAGGATAATTTCCAGGGGGAAATGAGGCCTGGGAAAGCACCACCAGGAATTCAGAGACAAGACAGCCGGACAGCTTCCTAATGAATGGCTCCACACATCCTATTTTCTTCACTTTTCAGTCCCTCATAAACGAACAGTTATTAGGAAAGAAAACTAATAGGTGGGGGTGGGTGGTGGAAGGGAAAAGAGCAGCTCCCTTCCTCTGAGCTTTTGCACAAACAATGAGTATACTGCGGGAACGGAGCCAAGAGTTTCCTCAAAGAAAGGAGGAAACTTACACCGGGGAGGGAAGTAAATTTTAAAAAGAAACAGAGCATGGGTCAAAGCACCCCCCCCTCCCCCCCATGCATGCATGGGAAACCAACAGAATCATCTCTTAAACCCTACTACAGGCTCAAGGTAGAGAGTTTACTTTGTTTCTTTTTCCTCTGTGTGTTTTCAAGGTTTCACTTTCATTTCTGGGCACATAACCATTGGGCCTTGCCTCGGTGGGTGTTTCTCCCCCTAAAAGTATCTATCCTGTCTTTTGGGTCTTACTGTGTGTGAGTGTGTGAGTGTGTGAGTGAGTGAGTGAGTGAGTGAGTGAGTGAGTGAGTGAGTGAGTGAGTGAGTGAGTGAGGCAGCCAGGCAGCCAGGCAGCCAGGCAGCCAGGCAGCCAGGCAGCCAGCCAAGCAGCCAGCCAAGCAGCCAGCCAGGCAGTCAGTCCAGAGATCTAATGTCTCCCCTATTTTAAACGTACCTTTTGCATATGTGAGAGAAAACACACGAAACTGGTTTTCTATAGGAACATATATGTGAATACATTCACCATGGAGTGAAAAGATAGAGTCGCTTCCAAATGATATGTACAGCAGAATACCAACACATCGAGATGACTTCTGCAAGAAGCCAAGGCCCACTTTTGAAATCCCATAATGAGGAAGCCTCAGTCAGTGGCCTGGTTTGAGTCCAGGCCTCCACTTAAAAACGACCTTTACTTTGTGTTTTTATTTTTCCCTGTTTTCTTTTCCTTTCTATGACCTCTCCCCCCAACGCCCCAACCCCTTCCCTCCATAGGTCTCTCTTTCTCCTTTTCTTTCTCTGTAGTTTGAGCCCGAGAGTTACTTAATTCT
>NW_027204831.1:0-20051 GCF_024711535.1 Dipodomys merriami
AATTACAAAAATAAAGAAAATAAAGACTACCTTAATCAACAAATATTTATTGATCACCTATTGTTAGTCAGTCATGTGCAAATTGCCACAGACACAATAAAGATCAATGCCACCAAAATTCCTGCTCTCACGCAACTTATATTCTAATAACTTGGAATGCATGGTAGGTAAATCATTATAGGTAGCAGGAAAGTTGGAAAAACAGTAAGAGTTCTGGGGTATACACCAGCTACTTCCCCAATGCTTAAATGACCACAATTTATCTGTCAAAACTTAAAATCTGCTCAGTGTGTTATTGATAACAAACTCAAGATTTATGTAGAGTTCACCTAATTTATCCATTAATATTTTTTTGTATACTCAACTTGACAGATTCCAATCTTATATTAAAAAACACCATATTCTTGTTTCCTTGTATATAGTAAAACGTTATAAAATAGTCTAATAATTTCAACTTTCTGCTTCAACTGTGATTTTTAGTTTAATTATTTATTTCCCTGTTTTCTTCTATTTGCTCTTTTTTTTAATTAAGTTTTTTTATTGTGAAAATACTGTTCAGAGGGGTTACAGTTACATGAGCAAGGTAATGAGTACATTTCTTATCCAGCATTGTTGCCTCCTACCCCTATCTCTTGACATTCTTAGTGATACATGATTACATGCTGAACATTTATCTGTGAATTTTTTTGGGGGGGGGCGGGTCATGGACCTGAACTCTGGGCCTGGACACTGTCCCTCAGCTCTTCAGCTCAAGGTTAGCACTCTACCACTTGAGCCACAGTGCCACTTCCAGCTTTTTCTGCTTATTTGATGCTGAGGAATCTAACCCAGGGCCCCATGTATGCAAGGCAAACACTCTACAACTGAGCCACCTTCCCAGCCCCTACCTGTGAAACTTTTTAGATTCTAGATGATGTTATCTATCACCAAAAAGAACCTAATTTTTTTCTGAAAATGAAAGTAAAGATGATACTCTTGCTTCAGTCAAGGCTGGGTTTCTGTCACTGGCCTAGGCTATTTTCTGTTTACTTTTTTTTTTAATACATTTTTAATTGTAAAAATACTGTAGAGGGGTTACAATTACATGAGCAAGGTAATGAGTACATTTCTTATCAAGCATTGTTGTTCCTCCTTTGTTTTTCCCCTACAATCCCTTCCTTCTCCATCTCCCCTCTCCAACTACCACCGCCCCCTCCAAGTTATAAAGTTCAGTTAGGTGTTTGCCACAACCACTCCATCATTCAGTCACAAATTCCCTTCATTCCCTAGTACTCAATCAGATTTGCACTATTTTACTCACCTGTTCCAGTCCCTACATAACAGCTATAGTACTTTTTTTTGGGGGGGGGGGGTGTCCGGTCGTGGAGCCTGAACTCTGGGCTTGGGCGCTGTCCCTCAGCTCTTCAGCTCAAGGCTAGCGCTCTACCACCTGAGCCACAGCGCCACTTCCGGCTTTTTTTCTTTTTGCTTATGTGGTGCTGAGGAATAGAACCCAGGGCCTCAGGCATGCAAGGCAAGCGCTCTACCACTGAGCCACCTTCCCAGCCCCTATAGTACATTTTTCTAAGACACTTATCTATGATGTTTAATCATTGTTACAAACACACACACATACACACTGAAGAAAAAGATAAAATTTATATACATAGAGAGAGAGAAATATAGAAAAAGACACTAGAACACCTGTTAGCCAAGTCTAATACCTTAAGTTCCAACACATACATATAATACATATATACACACATATATGTATATACACACATATGTATGTATATATATGTACTGTATACATTAATATATGTATATGCACATATATGTATATACATATGCATACATATATAGATATATATATACATATGAGAAAATATACAGTATTCAAAAACAGTCAAGTAATGTAGGATAGACTTGTTTTCTTTGTCATATATGTCTTTGTGTGCTTGACCTGGAGCTTGAACTCAGGGCCTGGATGCTATCTCTGAACTTTTATCTCAAAGTTAGTATTGTACCACTTGAGCTACCATTCTACTTCTGGATTTTGAGTGATTAATTGGAGATTAAGAGTCTCACAGACTTTCCTGCCTGGGCTAACTTTGAACTGTAATCATTATATCCCAGCCTCCTGAGTAGGTAGGATTACAGATGTAAACCATTGGTGTCCAGCTTTTCATATTTTTTTATTTCTCAGTACAGTACCAGGATAAAAAAAACAATGTTGGTCCTTAAATACAACTAATAAAAATATCATAAACAGAATTTAATAGCAGTGATTTATAATGTTTTTTAAATGTCATATACTACCTTACTCACTTCGTAGATAAGGAAGTTGATAACTAAGGTCATATATCTGATTGTATTGCACAAGTTATTTTCTTGTTCTTACAACATATAAATTTATATAAATAGATAGATGGAGATAGACCTATCTGTATCTATCTATCTATGCATATATATAGTGGGTGTTCATGTGTGTGTGTGTGTGTGTGTGTGTGTGTGTGCTTGTACTGGAGCTTGAATTTATGCTCTTAGTTGGCTATTTTTGCTCAACGGTGGCATTCTATAACTTGAGCTACAGCTCTACATACTGCCTTTTTGTGGTTAATTAGAGGTAAGAGTCTCATGGAGATTTCTCCCAGGCTATCTTTGAGCCTGGATCCTTTTGAGTAGTTAGGATTACAGGATCTAGCCTTTTGAATAGCCAAGATTACAGTATGAGCCACCAGTACCTGGCTGTTTACAAGATATATTTCTATTTATAATCATCATATCCATTAAATTAATACCTGCTTATGAGGACAAGTTTCTATTATGGCATAAAAGAAGTAAAATTAAGCAGAATTATTTTATAGAAAAAAATTTGGAAAAACTCTAATAAATAAAATAAATAAAAACTCTAAAATCTAATAAATGAAAATTTTGTTAGTATACTATATACTATTACAAACATGATAATGTATCAAAGAGACATTAAAATACTATTTAACATAGCTGTATGATAATGTGGAAAATGCTTATGGAATGCACAGGAAATTAAAAGCTATAAAAACTCTCCAACATCATTTAGTTTAATTCCAACAATGCAAAAATATATCCTATGAATAAAACACAAGTAAATAGAAGTGCAGGGCTGGGAAGGTGGCTCAGTGGTAGAGCACTTGCCTTGCATGCTCGAGGCCCTGGGTTCGATTCCTCAGCACCACATAAGAAAAAAACCAGAAGTGGCACTGTGGCTCAAGTGGTAGAGTGCTAGCCTTGAGCTGAAGAGCTGAGGGACAGCACCCAGGCCCAGAGTTCAGGCCCCACGACTGGACCCAAAAAAAAAAAAAATAGAAGTGCAATGCATTTTAGTAATTGCATCTTATCAACACAGTAATGAAAGATTTTTTTTGGCTGTTGTATGAAAGAGGATATATAGCATTTTGGCAGAGACTGTGGGCTATAAGCTATAATGTCTGGATTTGCATGCCACATCTACCATGTGCCAGTCACCTGTACTGGGTAAATGACTTACTCTTTCAAATGGCAATAAAAATAGAACCAGTCTCCTAAGATTAAATGAAGTAATATAAATAAACTACTTAAAACAGTACCTGCCACATAATTTGTATTACGTAAGTATTAGATATTATTTACTCCTTTTACAACAGAATAAATCAACTCTTTTAAGAAGGGAAAAAGCTTGGCTATGATGAAATGTAGTTCAAAGTCATGTCTGTTTTGCTTCTCTATATTTTATTGGGTTAACAAGTGAGATATAGATAACATTTTTGTCTCCTTGGACTTATAAAATAGACATGTCTCTTAAACAATTATTTTAATTTTTATTTCAAATATAGTTATTCAGAACATTCTATTCATAAATGCCTTCATACTTTCACGTCATTTTGTCTTAGGAACAGGATTAGGACCTACTAGAGCAGTGATAGAGCTGAGAACCCATGGCACATGCTTGTAATCCTAGCTACATGGGAGGCTCAGGTCAGGAAGATCATGGTTTCAGGCCAGGCAAAGCAGAGAAGTCCAGGAGATTCCATCGGCATAAAACAAGCTGGGCATATGGTAAGTGCCTATTATCCCCATGGTGATAGGAAGCCTAACATGGGTAGATTAAAGGCCGGGTATGCTGGGCAGAGATACTCTATCTTAAAAAACTTAATTAACAAAATAAAAGGTTGAAGCATGTCTTAGAGGTATAGCAAGTACACGGCTTTAAATTCAAATCACAGAGATCAGTCATATGGAATAATAGATACATGGTAACAGTTCCAGAGGCCATAATGCAAGTGATGTTCTATGTGTCCACGGAATAATCATATGTTTCTCCCCAGCACAACTTACTGCTGCCCCAGTCTCAGTGGTTACTCCTCTCTCTCTTTTCACTAACGACCAATAATGTCCTTCCCAGTTCACAAATTATTTCTCACTTAATAGGCAAAATAGCATGGTGAGGTAGATGCTGTCGTTGTAATTACTGCATTAAAAAACTGACCCAAAGGTCAGATGAATTACCAACTGGTAAGGGGAACTGATAGGACCAGAATTTGACTTCACGCGAGTTAACTGGTCCAAATGCATAGTCTCTTCCTCCTTTATGCCTCTCCACTCACTGCAGATTGTTTTATCGGTGCACCTGTGAGCTTTTATTAGCTGTCTTTTGTCTCTTCTTGTTAGTCTGAGAGCCTGTTCTCTTATCATCAATGGGGCAGATGTTGAATAAATGTTTTCCAATTGTACTGACCTCTGCCCAACCAACTTCAGCTGGAGTATTTTTCTCTTGTTAAAAGAAATTATTCCTTAGATCAAGGACCGTACCTGTGAGTTAAAACTAACTCTCCTGTACTTTTCAAGGCACATGATAAAGACTGTAGTTACTCACAATGTTGATCTATGGCATCACTCAAAATCACTTAGAATAGAGCTGAGCCGATGGAATCTTCAAAAGTGCATGCCCACATTTGGTAACAATTCTAAATGGAAGCCACCATTCTGATCACACAGAATAGGCTACAGTGATTATGGTTGTTTTTATTTTTATTTTTTTAAATTAGGGATACTTTTATTTTACTGAGAAAGACCAGACTAGATAGCCCAAGATGTTTCCATACTGCCTTCTGCAGAGGTTTTCTTAGTTTAGTTTTGCTTTGAGTTTTTAGTGATCAAATCTTGCTCCATAATCCAGATTAGCCTCAAATTCATAATTGTCCTGCATCAGCCTGCTGAGTCCTGGCAACATGAGAAAATGCATCCACAAGAACAGATTCAAATTCTCTAGTGAACTCAGGTCCTTTCCTTTTACTGTTTTGGATGACATCATTTGCTAAGTACAGAAAAGTAAGCTTCCTGTTTGATTTGGCTTTGCGCAGCTCGCGGTGCCACACGGACACGATGGGTCCCGCGTGCTTGCGGTGGTGGATGAGCCACAGGGACAGGGTCTGCACGCTCTGCTGCGAGTTGCTCAGCTCCGAGAGCTTCTTCTCCAGCGCCGACTCGGAGAAGGAGGACATAGTGGCGGAGCGGTGGGTGCAGCCCGGCAGGGAGCGGCCTGGGGGCCACCCGGTGCGACGGGAAGAACGACCGCACCAGGCCCAGGCCTCACCTGACGGACGGCGGGACGCTCTGCTGACTCGGGAATCGGACCAGTCCTCCAAAGCCCTGGAAGGCGCTTTGAGCGCCCGTATCCGCGCGCCTGCGCAGTGAGCCTCCTCGCGACCGATTATGGTTGTTTTTAGTACCAACAAATCCTGTGTCTTAATGAAATAAACCTCTTCTATTCAAGACATGGCTTTCTCTTTTTCTCATTCCTTCCCTTCATCCCACCATTCATCAGAGTGCATAGCCTTAGCCTTACTTGTCAATAGGAGCTATGCAAATGTAATTAGTATAGGTAAGATAACGTCATTCTAAAATACTTGATACTTGATATTCTAAAATACTGACCCATATGACTTATATTCTTCTAAAAAGAAATACAGACACAGAGACATACAGGGAGAACACTATGTAGAGACAGAGGCAGAGATTGGAGTGAACAATCTTCAAACTAAGAGAGGCCAAGGGCTGTTAGAGCTAAATAAAATGTACATAGACAAATTCTCTCCTGAAGCCCTCAGAGTATGGCCTTGCCAACTCCTGAGATCAAACTTGTAACCTCCAGAACTGTAAAATAATAAATTTCTATTGTTCTAAGCCACTCAGATCATGCTATTTTGTTATAGCAGCCATAAGAAACTAATATAGTACCCTAGGGTGATAAATACCATCTATCTCACAGGGTCATTAAGAAGAATAAGTGACATAAAACATATGAAGAGTTGGACATTACTGACACTTAGTAAATAGTCAAGAACTAAATATTCCAGAAATGGTAACTATAAGTACCAATATATAGTTAATGGTCATAGACTGTAATATAATAGTAGAAATTAATATAGCTTTCCCCAGAAAGAAACATCATGCCCCTACTCCTAATCCTTTATCTTAAAAGACTGAAATGCCTACATTTCCCTATTCTCTGGTCCAGCAATGTCCAGCATGTTGAGGATTCAGAAGTTCTTGCCTGGCCATTAAAACTCAGCCTTGGAGTAACTCTGGTTGACATCACTTACATTTCTTTGTCTGAAAAAGGAGGAGGTTCCTAGTCGATAGGCATCCCTCACAACCCCCCAAAAAGATCCATCAACCTTAGCTTAGGTGACTGTCACATTGAACATTTTCAGGCAGCTTTTTCAACCTTGGAGGTTTGGGCAACCTGCCAGTAATGAAGATGTATTAATGCTTAATGCAGCTTAATGTAATAGGTGTCATGTTCATAATTTACAGAAGCTCTTTCTAAAGCATTAAATTCATTTATACTCCTTAAAAGCTACTCAATCGTGGGGGCTAAGTTAGTTTGGTAGGGTTTCTTTTTTAGGATCAAATGATATATAAATTGTTAACATATCCAAACTCATCCATTAGTGCATGTGAAAGCAATAAATGTGCCAAAGTAGCAATAACATGATCGAGGGAAGTCATTGTGGTCATTAGGGCTGAAAGGGTTTCATTTATGGCCCTGGGAAAGAGAAGGAAGGCTGTAAAATAGACCCAGGCGTTCCCACTGACCAGAAAGTCCCGCCTCATTAGGCTTCAATAAAAATAAAACAAAATGTACCTTTTAGGTGTTCAAAAGTGACAATGGATTTTTACCTTCTATTCTATGCTAATTTGTCCTGCCAGTCCATCCACCATTTTGAGCAAAGAAAACAGAATGGATTAATGAGACCTTCTCATCCCAACTGTCTTGGCCTCTTGGTAAATAACTCTAAGCCAAACAGAAGGTCAAGACTAACCAGAGCCTTGGCTTATTGGACAGATCTCAGAGGTCAGTAATAGATGCCATTATAAATTCTAGCACTAAGTCTCCCTACTAGCCTTAGGACTAATGTAGGTATGGGAAGACACTATAGCTTTTATAACAGATGAAGACAACTACTATCATTACCCCATTATGATCTGCTAGGAGCCATCATTCCTCACATACCCATGAGTCGAATTCAAAACCCCTCAAAAAAAAGAGAAAAAGGAAATGAAAGTACTTCAGAGTATCAAGAAGCACTATGAAAGGAAAGGTGGGAGACCATATGGTTGGAAATCCAAAAATTATTTTAGGTAAGTATTTTCCAGTCCTGGATATAATTAGAATTTCCTTGCCCCCATTCCAGACAATTAAATAATCTCAAAGGGTGGAGTTTGACAATTAGTATTTTTAAAGTACTTCAGGGAATTCTCATGCACAGGCAGGATTAAGAACTATTATTTCAGCTAATATTCAAGAAGAACTACAAAGACTCTAAGTAAGATGGTGTATGGTACATCAGATATGGCTTCTTACTTGGAGATTACCACAGAGCAGTGTGTTACAGCATTCACTACTTGCCTTTCCCTTCACCTCAAGAACTTGACAGTATATCCAGGTATCCTCTTCAGAAGGACTCTGAAATTAAAAAGTAAGCCCTGCTTTGCAGTGGCTGGAAACATAAAGTGGCAAAGTGTAGACCCTTTTCCAAGTAAATCTTTGTTGTGGAGGAATGACCCTGCCCTTCCTGAAGCCATGTTCTACCCTGACTCTGGCCTTCACTCACCTGGACAAATAGCTGAACTAGATTTTACAAGACTTTGCTAAGAGGAAATCTTGCTTGAGATATTGCTGTGAAGTCCTATTTTGTATATGAAAAAAAGCCAGACTTCATCTTCATGGCAAAAGAACTGGAATCAGGAGCAAAGGGTGGCATCAATGGGGCAGGGGTCTAACTAAAATCCCAGCAGCACAGGAGACGATCAGGGAGCAAGTGTATCTAACAACCTCTAATTAAGTCATGTCATGTAGTCAGATTTGACTTGGAGAAAGAAATGCCTACAGTAATTGCATTTAGTTCATCTTGTAGCATGCTACCCATCATAACTGCTAATTCAATTGTACGTTCATTCTGCCAGCTCGTTGCCATTAAGCACACATTTAATTACTTCAATAAAGGATTAATATGCAGCACACAAAAGGAGGGACAGAACCCTGTGCCAAAGCACACAGCTGCCCCAGCGTTTAGCCCAGAGATAAAACAAGAATATCATTGGGCAGCATAATCCTGCTCCAAATACATCATTATTAGATGAACATTCCAGACTTTGATTTTCACGCTTGTTATGCACCGTTCCACATGCATATATTTCCATTCACCAGAAAGAGCTGTAAGAGGCTCCAGACAGCTTTCATTGTTGTCTCAATCTCGGCCCTCCCCTCTACCCTGTCTTCCTTCATGCTTGTAAGGTTGTGCTTATCTCGTCTCTAGGCAAAGGCTTACAGTCCCTACATTACAACATCCTGAGATAAGAGCCCTCGATTGACATTCTCCCTGCCCATGCTGCAAACAAGTGACAAACCTGGCATGTATAAAAGAGAGAGGGAGAGAACAACAAAGCCAGGCTCCCCCCTCCCTGCCTCCTCCCAACTCTACCTCAAAGGACAGCCCATCAATTCTCTAGGATGTACACAATCATTATTGTAGGGGAAACAAAGGCCAGTGTCAATTGTGCAGTGTTATAAAGCAGTCTCTCAAATTAAAACCATGTACCTAACTGCATCTGATGGCAGAAGCTATTTAGCAGTGATATTTTACGGAAAGGCAATGAAAAGCAATAACTGCTTTATTTAATGTATCTGTTCAATCCAGCTGCCCTGGATAGGCCTTAATAGAAGCTGTCGATCAATGTCAGGCCCTTAGAAATAACTGCACCAGACTGCAATAAACATGAAGAAAAGATAACTAGAGCTACTGATCAGCCTCTTGTTACCTTTTCTGAGCCCAGAGATTTGTCACTTGTTTATAGTGCTCATAATAGTTGGCTCGATGATTATCATTTTGCCTGCCTTGTGCTGTGCTGGGCACCTCAACATGGGGAATAAGAGAACAGGAGAGGCAAACTTGGAAGGAGAGGGAGGTTGAAGAACTATCAGATGTAAAACCAAATTGTGAAGAATAAAAGAAAGTTTGTGGAGAAGACATGAGGGTATATCTCGTAATACGACTGTCATGCATGCTGGCACCCTTGTCAAAGGATCAATTTTGCTCCTCTCTTTAGCCCCACTTGACAGGACTTTTCTTAAGAATAATGAAATAGAGAGTAAATGTTTTATTTCAAAGTCTTCTCTAGTAAATCCTTGTGCTGGTGAAAGACACTAAGAGGACCTGTAACTACGAAGCCTATATCCAACCACAACTGCATTGGCCTTCTCCATCCACCCATTCACCCTGAATACAGGTGTTTCCCTGTTCTAACCTCAGCCCTCTCTGATTCATTCTACTCCCTACACTAACACAAGTTTTTCCACTCCTGTGTCTTCACCATCTACAACAGGATTGGCCATATACAATCCATGGGCCAATCTATCCATTAGCTTGTTTTATAAATAAAGTTTTATTGGAACAGATCAATTCTTTTAGATTTTGTCTATGGGTGTCACAGCCGTAAGACAGTCCATAGGTGCAAAATGAATGGGCTGTCCTCAAAGCCTAAAATATTTATTCTTATCCTTCATGACAATCAAGTGTAGAAGTGTATGTGTGTAATAACAAGCACACCAGATTTAAGGCCAGCCTGAGCTATGTGTCTCCAAAAGAAGGAAAACAAAATCTGATTTAAGTCATCATTTGAAGACATATACTTCCAGCTCAGATCTCTTTCCTCATCTCTCAATATGTTTCCGTCTGCCCCTCTGTCTTTTCTGGATCCTTCCATCTGACTGTCTTCATACAACTTTTTGTAATATGTCCAAACTCCAATTCATCTTGTGGTGTCTCGCTTTTTTTTGTATCTCAAGGCTGGCTTTCCGATCTGTCTAAATCACCTAGATGAAAAAAAGGGAGTCATTTTTGGCATAAGCCTCATTCTGTACAGCCTCCCTTACCAGTCCCTCTCTGAACCACCCCTCAGTCATTCCCATGATCACTGAAATGTGCCTGACAGACAAACCTTTCTATTTAGAAATCTGTCTATTCAGAAGTCCATATACTCTTAACTCTGCTTGGTTTTTCATATCTTCTTAACCTACCTTCCTGCTTCTAGCCACCAGTCTTTCAAAAGCAGAGCTGTACTTAAAATATATTACAATTATTTGTTTAGCATTAAATATCTTCTAGGCACCATGTTCCAAGTACTTCACATATTTGTCCATTTAATCCTCACTAATCCTATGAGATATCAAAGTTTCTATTATCATCCCACAGACAAATTTCATGACATACCAAACTTTGCAAGTGGCTGAAGTGAGATTTGAAGCCTTGTCTATTAAGGATATAAAGCCCCAAAAATTCTCATGACATGAATGGGAAAACATTAATTTTTTAAATTTTTATTCTTTTTTTTTGTCGGTTGTGGGGCTTTAACTCTGGGCTTGGGCACTGTCCCTGTGCTCTTCAGCTCAAGGCTAGTACTCTACCACTTAAGCCACAGTGACACTTCTGGGTTTTTGGTGGTTTATTGGAGATAAGAATCTCATGGATTTTCCTTCCCTGGACAGGCTTTGAACCGAGATCCTCAGATCTCAGCCTCCTGAGTAGCCACTGACAGCTGGCTACTTTTTATTCTTAAAAGATTTTTAAAAATTAAATAATATTTTAGAAATCTTGAATAATTCTCTACTTCATTTTTATGCCATTGAAGCTCTCAAGTTTCCTTCCTATGTATTCTCCCATCTCTCAAAACACTTGTGATATGTGCTAATCCATGAACTTGTAATGAGATTATGCAGTTTCAATTACTCTCTCTCTCTCTCTCTCTCTCTCTCTCTCTCTCTCTCTCTCTCACACACACACACACACACACACACACACACACACACACACACACACACACACACACACACACACACACACACACGCATGGATCATTTTATGATCTGCACTCCCACTCCAACCTTCTAAGCAGAATGAATTAGACTTTCCTGGTGTTCCTGTGATGCTCTAGTTACACTGCCAGAGAACACATCACAATATATTCTCAAGTACACATGTCTGCTTTCTCTGCAAGCTTTTAAATCTTTAGGAGAAAGACAGTTTCTTACACATATTTTCCTGGTGCCCAAAACTTAGAAAGCAATGAGGAAGTGTCATTTGGAGGTGTTTTTTTTTCAGGCTAGCACCATTATGGTCTGTTTTTATGGTAGTTCCATAACAAGCTTTTAGAAATGCAAACTGAAGCAAGTGGTTCCTGTTAGGTGAAGTCATGGCTCTTCCTTCATATACAGAATTTTAAAGTGAATGCTCCTTGGCATTGTGTCTGAGGCCTACCACATATTCCTATACCTTAACTCTATTTTCAACTTTTCTCCTTCCCACCCACCCTCACAGACAGCATCAGCTACACTGCTGAACTCTGGGCATTTGTGCAAGCTTCTCTCTGTTCCTAGGATTTCCCTGTTCTACTATGGTCCTCTTTGAAAGCCTTTGCTCATTCTTCATGACCTGGGTCATGAAATCTTCCAAGTCAGTTTCCTTTATTTTTGGCCTCCATGTAATAATGCTAATTCAAGTCAGACTCAACATCACATTAACTATGCATCAGGCAGTGTTGTACCCTTTTGATGCCCTGTTCAGCTGTTTGTTTCACTTGTTTCATTTCCACACAAAAGCATAAGTACTATTTTAATTCCTTTTCTTCAGTTGTAGGTATATCTGTCTTATGGGGAAAGACCCTTTCCCTTCTATGCCAAGAGGCTGAATTGATTTTATCTAGACAGAGAAGATTCAATTGTCTCCATCTGACTGACTTGAGTCTCTGAAACCCATCTCTATGAATCCAAGGGTGAAATAGTACATGCAAAATCATAGTGGCATGTGGTACATGTTATAATCACTAGCATCTCTTTGTAGACAAGTGATCGTTCCCTTGTATTTGGTCCTTCAGTTGAAGCCAAGTAAAAAGGAGCTGCAGGGCTGTAAAAAATGTCTCTGCAAATGGAGGATGAAGGTATAGGGTGCTTTGGTTAGTTGGAAGCATTATATGGACTATGGCCTTGCTTTGGAAAGACAAGATTTTGGAGATTCTCCTACCAGTAGTTAGTCAATGATCACTGAAGCAATTGGGTTCTCTGATGTGATGGATTGGAGTGCCCAAGGAGATGTCACTCTCAAATTGAATCTCTTCGAGTCTCCAGCACCAGCTTTCATGGTCCAAAGAAAGGCAAAGTCAGTCTCAGGGGAGAAGACCAGTGCTATATACAGTATAAAAATATCTCCTATTCATAAGTGGACTAGAATAAATTGAGTCTGGAGAAAAGACAGTTATCCTCCACACTAACAGAAAATTGGTTCTAGGACACACTCTGCCTATATGATTTCAAAATTTACATATTTTCCAGTCCCTTATGTAAAATGCCATAGTATTTGCTTATAAATCCACATACTCCTCCCCCAGACATGCTTTAAATATCTCTCAGATATTATACATAAGATTACTTATAACAACTACTACAGTATAAATCCTATGTGAATAGCTACTTATTATATTGTTTGATAATTACATTATATTGTTTTGCAAGAAGAAAATGGTCTGGACTGGCTCAATACAGACTTTTTTTTAATGTTCAACCTCCAGTTGGTTGAACCTGAGGATGTAGAACCTGCATATTGGAGTGGGTGGATTGACCATATTTCCATAACCCAGGGATTTGCCATAATTCCAAAACATGGAAAATCTATATTTTGTTGATTTCTTTATCTTTAAGCAATTGAAGGTACATTATTGTACACTCTGTCTTGTTTTGAAGATGTTAGCTATTTGTTTCATCAGCAAATGTGAGTCTTTTGGTTGTCAGATCATATGAAAACACTATTGATAACATTATGGAAATCAGAGGCTAAAGAAATTACAGCAGCTCAAATTTTTAGACTTCTTAAGAAATTAAGGCAAGCTGGATGACTATAGTTCATGCCTATAATCCTAACTACTGAAGAGGCTGAGAGCCAGACTATCTTGAGTCAAAGCCAATCAAGGCAGAAAAGTCCACAAAAGTCCATTTCCAAACTAACCAGCCAAAAGCAGAGTAGGAGCTATGGCTCATATAGTAGAGTGCCAGCTCAGAATCAAGCACAAGGCCTTACATGCAAACCCCAGTATCACCGAAAAAAGAAGGAAGAAAGGAAAGAAAGAAGGAAGGAAAGAAGGGAGGGAGGTCAAGAGTCTAACAGAAATGTATTAAGATATGTTTTTAAGCTCATCTGCATACATTGCATTTTCTTTTCATTTGGTTGCCATAAGGATCTATGATGAAAGCATACAGAATATTTGCTTACACTCTTTCAATTTCAAGAAAACCTACCATGTAAACAAATATAAATTTTGTTATGTAAATTCATATGTTGAACCACAACAAGGGTGGGATGTTCAAGGGTCATTAGGTTTACATGAGGTCATAGAGAAAATGCTCTATTGATGGGATTTATATCTTTTTAGGGATATCAGGTATCTAAGCATCCTCCAACCTGTTTGCTATTGTAGGTCTAGTGATACAATAGCCAGAAAGTGCCCTCACCAGTCATCAGATCTATCGGTACTCTGACCTCAGACAGCTTCTAGAACAGTAAGAAATAAAAGTTTGTGTTTCACATTGAGTTCCCCTATGACCCAGCAATCCCACTTTTGGGCATTTACCCAAATAATCACAAAGGCCATACTAAAGCTACCAGCACAACTCTGTTTATCACAGCATTATTCACCATAGCTAAGATATGAAACCAACCCAATCAGTAGATAAATGGATCAAGAAAATGTTATATATATACATGTATATATATGTATACATGTATATGTATATAAAAACATATATATAATGGAATTCTGTACCTCCATCAGCAAGAATGACATCACCCCATTTATTAAGAATGGAAAGACTTGGAAAAATTATATTAAGTGAAGTAAGCCAGGCCCAAAGAAATATAGATCCCATGGTTTCCCTTATTTGCAATAACTAGTATATGTCTAGGATAATCTTACTAGACAAGGAGAAGAGGTCCAAAGCTATGTACATATGACCACATAAGATGATGTTAAGTGAAATGAACCCCAAGATAGGGACACAAGAGGTTTTGATCTTTGTAGCTGTTGTTTTTAATGTACTTATAATATATTATGTGATTTTTTTGTTTCTTTTGTATGTTCTTCCCCCATGGTATAACCTCTGTTTTCACTGTATTTGATTCCAGTACCTTGCATCTTTATATATTTCTCTAATTTGGGGATGGGAAGGGAAATAACAAAATGCTGAAACAAGGATACAGGTTGACCCATTGTAACAATGAGATATACAAGATATTATGTTGAAAACAAACTTTTATAACTATAGGGTGGGGGGAGGGAGGAGTTGGGGAGGTGGGGAGAGAGGGAATCGTAGGGGGGAAACAAAGGAGGGGTAACAATGCTCACTCAATAGGAAATGTACTCATTACCTTACTCATGTAACTATAAGCCCTCTGTACAGTATCTTTACAATAAAAATATGCATTAAAAAAGTTTGTGTTTCAGCCATCTAGTTTGTGGCATTCTGTTATAAAAGCCCATATAACTAAGACAAGTCTCAATATATTTTCCTGAAAAACTAAGCATTGTTTTTTTTATTTTTATTTTGATCTAATGAGAGAAAACCATTATATACCAACATTATTTTAGATCTAATATTAACTCAACTCAAATTTTCCTTCTCTGACATCTTTTCAACTTTACCCTCTAGACTGTCTTTAAAAATTTGCAACACTAGCCGGGCACCAGTGGCTCAGTAGTTATATAGGAGGGTGAGATCTGAGGATCATTGTTCAAAGCCAGCCCTGGCTAGCAAGGCTGTGAGACTCTTATCTCCAATAAACCACCAGAAAACCGGAAGTGGTGCTGTGACTCAAGTGGAAGAGCTCTCACCTTGAGCTGAAGAGCTCAGGGACAGCACCCAGGTCCAGAATTCAAGCCCCATACTGACAAAAAAAATATTGGAACACTGCATGTAAATTTAAGAGCACAGAGAGGCTATATTTTTGTTGGCTGGCAATATAACACCTACTGCAACCCCTAAATGTTTAACCTGTGTTGCTAATTATGTGATCAATGAAATATAAGCTTAAATTAATTAGCATATTTAATGAGGTAATACATTTAGCAAACATATCCTTATTCTCCTTTCTCTCTTCTCAACTTCCTAACTGGAATGCAGACATTTCGTCTGGAGATATGGCATCCATCTTATAGTTATAAAAGACTACATAGATTAGAAGATGGAACAGTGTATACAGAGAGCTTAGTGCCTGATAGGATACCTGATAGGAACATTGATAGTAGCCCTAAGTATCTTACCCTGGAGCTTCTTACACAGCAGCCACTGTTGAATAGTCTGTAGCCTTTCACCAACTACATTTCTGGTAAGAATAGCTTGATAACATTATAAATGGATAGGGGAACAGGCAAAATGAGAATGGAATACTTTTTACCAGCTATACATTAGACAGTGGCCTAATACCAAGAATCGAGAGAACTTAAAAAACTTAAGCCTTCAAAAAACTAACAACCCAATTAATAAAGGGGCTGATGAGCTAAAGGGAGATATCTCAGAAGAAGTAAAAATGGCCAATAGATACATGAAGAAATGTTCAACATCTCTGGTCATAAAGGAAATACAAATCAAAACAACACTGAGATCCACCTCACCCCAGCTAGAATGACCATTCTCAAGAAAACTAACAGTAACAGATGCTGGCAAGGATGTGGCCAAAAGGGAACCCAAATACACTGTTGGGAAAGTAAACTTGTTCAACCACTTGTGAAAGCAGTATAAGGATTCCTAAAAAAAAAAAAAAAAAAAAAAAAAAAAAAAAAAAAAAAAAAAAAACCAAAAACCCTAAACATAATTTAGAAAAGAATGAAAAACAAAAACTAAACATTGGACTACCTATGATCCAGGAATTCTACTTCTAGGCCTTTATCCAAAAGATTACAAGCAGGTTACAGTAAAGCTACCAGCTCAACAGTGTTTATTGCAGCACTGTATGCAATCAGCTCAATACTCTCCAATGGACAAATGCATTCAGAAAATGTGGTATATATACAATGATATTTTAGTCGTCCATTAGAAAAAAATGGTAGTGTATCATTTGCAAAGAAATGGAAGATCCTGGAAAAATTATGTTAAGTGAAGTAAGTCAAACCCAGAGAGACAAAAGTTGCTTGTTGACCTTCACATGTGGAAGCTAGAATTAGTTACTAAACATGTAAGTAAATATGTTGGGTGCTATGCAAGTGTGTGCAAATGTATTAACTGAAACATGGTAGATCCAAGGGAGAACTCAAATAGTGTAATTCCTAAGAAAGGCAAAGTGAAAGTTCAACAAAATAAACACCAGGAAAGGTGTATTTGAATGATGTGAGGTAGAGTCAAGGAAAGAGGGGGCACACAAATGAAGAGGAGAAGCAAGGAGAATGCAGTCAAGAATTCAATGTATATCCTACACCAGTAAGATGATTGAGGGGAGGGGTGGTGGGAGGAATGAGTGACAATGATGAAGAGGGTGACACTGATCATGATGCATTGTACTCATAAACTGCTTTGTTCAATGGCAACTCCTTCGTACAACTCTATAAAGATAATCAAATAATAAAACAACTAAATAAAAAATAAAATAATAGCTTGTCAGATAAATCTAAAAATAAGAAAAATAAACATGAACAAAATTGGAAAGCCAGTTTTTAAGACACAAAAGTATAGCTATACCTAGGAGAACACAGTAGAAGTCTAGGAGCAGGTAGCAATGTCCAGCAGTGATCCTATGCTCAAAGTGCAGGGCTGAGGGTTCCTGGGACACAGGACTCAGCACTAAGCCTCTATTACACTAAGTTTGTACAATGCAGTGCTTACATAGACTTTTAAGTCTACGTGGTTTAGGCACAAAAGATCAAGGAGACATAGAATTCCTATATATATATATATATATATATATATATATATATATATATATATATACACATACATACATAAATATACCACATTTTCTTGATCCACTCATCTACTGAGGGGCTTCGAGGTTGGTTCCATATCTTAGCTATGGTAAATAATACTGCAATAAACATAGTTGTGCTGGTAGCTTTAGTATGGCCTTGTGTGTGATTATTTGGGTAAATGCCCAGAAGTGGGATTGCTGGGTCATAGGGGAGCTCATGTGGAGTCTTTTGAGGGAGGCGGGGGGGTGGGGGTGTCCAGTCGTGGGGCCTGAACTCTGGGCCTGGGCGCTGTCCCTCAGCTCTTCAGCTCAAGGCTAGCCCTTTACCACTTGAGCCACAGTACCACTTCCAGCTTTTTTTTTTCTCCTTATGTGGTGCTGAGGAATCGAACCCAGGGCCTCAGACATGCAAGGCAAGCACTCTGCCACTGAGCCACCTTCCCAGCCCCCTATGTGTAGTCTTTTGAGGAACCTCCATACTGCTTTCCAGAGTGGTTGGACAAATTTACACTCCCACCAACAATGCAGTAGGGTTCCCTTTTGGCCACATCCCCTCCAGCAAGAACAACATGGCCCCATTTGTTAGGAAATGGAAAGACTTGGGGGAAAAATCATATTAAGTGAAGTAAGCCAGTCCCAAAGAAATTTAGGTCCCATGTTTCCCTTTATTTGCAATAATTAGTATACACATAGGATAATCTTATCAGATGAGCTGAAAAGCTCAAAAGCTATGTACATATGACCATGTATGATGATGCTAAGTGAAATTAACTTCAAGATACAGACACAAGAAGTCTTTCTTTATTGTTATTGTTTTATATGTACTATGTGATTTTTGGGGTTTCCTTTTGTGTTCCTCCCCCTATGGCATATCCCCTGTTATCACTGTACTTGATTTTGGCACCCTGTATCTTGTATATACATTTCTCTAATCTGGGGAGGGGAAGGGGAATAACAAAACGCTGAAACAAAATGCTGACACAGGATGACCCATTGCAACAATGATAGCCACAGGACAGTATATTGGGAATGAACTTTACAACTTTGGGCAGGGCTGGGGGTGGGAAGGAATATGGGAAGTGGGTGAGGGAAGGGATAGTTGGACAACAACAAGGGAAAGAGTAACAATGATCAACAAGTAATGTACTCATTGCCTTACTCATGTAACTGTAACCCCTCTATACAGCATCTTTACAATAAAATAATTTTTTTTAAAAAGAGCCAGGAGACAACTTGTGAGCAGTTATGTTAAGGTTCTTAATTCTTGGATCTATTAGCTGAGTTACCAATATCCTGCATCTGAGAGGGATTGGGAGGGTAGAGGAGAGAAGACGGGGAGAGAGTTGTAGACACTGCTTGCAATTTATTTGAAGTTTGTCCAGTCCATTCACATATACCTTAAGGTCAAAGACTGAGTATTTGGGTTCTTTTTCTTTTTAGGAGGCAGGGGAGAGGGGTGATAGAACTTGAGCTGATTCTTTTGCTCACAGGCTGGCCCTGAGCCATAGCTCCAGTACCAAAGACTGAGTCTTTGAATCTACTCTACTGCCTATACACACATATTCAATAAAGGCTTCTTGAATAATGAATGAATATCACTGTTACTTAGCTTACATGTTGTAATATTTTCAAGTATACATTTTCTTTTTTAAAAAAGTATTCATAAGCTGGATGCTGATGGCTCATGCCTGTAATCTTAACTACTCAGGAAGCTGAGATCTGAGGATCAAGGTTCAAAGCCAGCCCAGGCAGGAAAGTCCATAAGACCCTTATCTCCAATTACTTAGCAAACAAAGCTGCAAATAGAGCTTAAGGAAAACAAAACGCTTAAATTCAAGCCCTTGGACAGACAGACATACACACATACCCCACATACACACAATTATACATGGACAGGCACCAGTGGCTCACACCTGTAATACTAGCTATTCAGGAAGCTGAGATCTGAGGATCATAGTTTAAAACCAGCCCAAACAAGGAAAGAAAGTCCAAAAGAATCTTATTTCCAATTAACCACTAAAATAAGCCAGAAGTGGAGTTATCATCAACTGGTAGAGCACTAGCCTTGAGCAAAAAAAGCTCAGGACAGTGCCTAAGCCCTGAGTTCAAGCCCAGGACTCTGGTATACATACACACACACACACACACACACACACACACACACACACACACACACACACACACACATGCACACACACACCATATAGTAGTAAAGTCTGAGTTCCTGAGTTTTTTCTTCTCTCTCTTCCTTGACCTTTCTCCATAGAAACTACTCTTTCTCTCAATAGCGCTCATGTCACTCCTGTTGCAAGGCTCAATGAGGAAACCTATTATTGTAATGGAATGAATGAAGAGGACAAGAGTGCTGTGTCCTTGTCTTCAGTTCCCAGGAGCCTTTTCTACATTTCACCTGTCTCTCTGCCTTCCAGAAGTGAATAGAACAAAAAGCTGAAAGTATTAAATGAGAAAATAATCCACTATTGCCCATACAGCATGTCCAGATCCCAGAACTGCCATAGAGATACGTTTCCAACATGTTTTTCACAC